>NC_083373.1:600000-815819 GCF_029542785.1 Malassezia japonica | reverse complement strand
TAATCCTAATCCTAATCCTAATCCTAATCCTAATCCTAATCCTAATCCTAATCCTAATCCTAATCCTAATCCTAATCCTAATCCTAATCCTAATCCTAATCCTAATCCTAATCCTAATCCTAATCCTAATCCTAATCCTAATCCTAATCCTAATCCTAATCCTAATCCTAATCCTAATCCTAATCCTAATCCTAATCCTAATCCTAATCCTAATCCTAATCCTAATCCTAATCCTAATCCTAATCCTAATCCTAATCCTAATCCTAATCCTAATCCTAATCCTAATCCTAATCCTAATCCTAATCCTAATCCTAATCCTAATCCTAATCCTAATCCTAATCCTAATCCTAATCCTAATCCTAATCCTAATCCTAATCCTAATCCTAATCCTAATCCTAATCCTAATCCTAATCCTAATCCTAATCCTAATCCTAATCCTAATCCTAATCCTAATCCTAATCCTAATCCTAATCCTAATCCTAATCCTAATCCTAATCCTAGCAGGCAGGCCAATCTGATCTCAATTCGTGCACTTGAAGCCAGTGTCCCTAGAAACTAGTGTAAACGATGAAGCTCGGTAATAGTGAGCTCCAAGGACAGCAACAATTCCTTTAAAAAAAAAACAATTTACATTATCCCATAGCTATTCAATGTGACGATCTTCATAACCTTCCTGTTCTTCATCGTCCTCATCTTCATCGGCCCCGGTTTGTAATCCAAAGATACAAAGAGAAGTGATACCCAAAAGAGCAGCGAGAATACAAGCAACAAAGGTGCCGATCATAACTGGCGTCCATCCAACGCGAAGAAGAGGTGGTGGCGTAGGCAACGTGCCAAAGTCTGTGACCGAGTCCTTAATACCTCCTGCATTTCCCTCCGTAGGATAGTTTCCTGCCTTACATTGCTGGTAGATTTCAGGAGGGATAGTGAGAGATTGCTGGAAAACTTCTGGACCTTGGATAACAATCATTGCCAGTCCAGATCTCAAATGCCAATCGATGTGGCAATGGAAAAACCACGCACCTGGGTTGTCTGCGACAAACCGAATGGTAACTTGCCCAGTTGGAGGTACCATCACAGTATCGCGACGAATAGGGTTTGTCTGATTCGGGTTGAATTCAGGCCTGTCCGCTGGGTCGTCCGAAGTAAGATCTGTTTGCCTCCAAACGACCTGGAATTGGGTACCATGCATATGGAACGGGTGATAGCCAGCGTCCCAGTTGTACAGGGTCATTTCGATTGTGCTCAGGTGAGGAGCAATGATAGCATTGCTGAACGGACCAAAGTACCGTCCATCGAGTGCCTTGGCACCCTCCGAAGCCATGGTCAGCACAGAAGGAACCTGAGGTGCAATAAAGGAAATGTTGTTGAAGGAAGCATAGTTAATACCATCCGAATACGTCGTGAAGAAAATGTTAAGGTCGTGGTGGTTCGATTGGTCGGTCAGCTCGTACATAGGTACCGCCTCGGCAGGCACAAGTTGCGTTTCGTCAAACACATTGAACTCATCGAGCTCAGCCCGGCCGTCATCACCCATCTCCAAGCCATCACCATAAGAAATGGTGCTAGAAATGTTTAACTGAAGACTGTCGGGTACGCTGTCATACATGTCGGGGTCGGCGGCAATGTTGATGTGCCAATTTTGAGGCTCCGCATCTTCACGAGCTTTGACCAGGATGGAAACACGCTGAGCGACGGAAACCGAAATATGGTCGATGGGGAACTCTTCTGTGTCAACGCCATCCACTTCGATAATGCGCATATCATGACCCTCAATCCAAAAGTAGAACATCGAAAGCGAAGACATGTTGACAATGCGAAGGCGGTAAGTCTTTCCGGGCTCGAATGAAAGGGTAGCATTTTCGTTGAATCCAGGAAGATTGGCGGCCTCTCCATTCCACGGTGTATGCTGGAAATACATCAAATGCGCATCAGGGACGGGTTCGGCACCAGTAGGGTTCTTCACATTCATAAACTCTGTTTTGACCAGGACGTCGTGGTTTTCGTGGTACCAGTCACCCAGAGAGATGGTATACTCATCGTCATATGCATGTACTTCCCTGTTGACTCCCTGAGAGTCAACATTGTGAATAATAGAAGGCATACGGAATCCATCCACATACTGGCCGGCGTAGTGGGAGTGGGTCCAGTACGTGCCCCATTGCTTGCCAAAGCGTTCTGGGGGGGAACGAGGAGAGTTCAAGATCTCATACGTCATGGACTCGCCGTCCGGAATGGGACACTGCGTAATCATCGAAGCACCATCATAATAGTTTGTGCGGTTAAAAAACATTCCATGCGAGTGCAAAGAAGTAGGTGTACCATCACCTAGACCATTCTTGAAGTTAATTTTGAAAACATCCGTTGAATTAATGTTAATAGGAAGAGGCGGCCATTTTCCATTGATACCGAGGACGGTCTTGGGCTGAAGACCATCAGGGTTAATGTCCGGCACTTTGGTCAGGGTCCAATTATAGGTGACGTCCGCGGCATGGACTGCTGCCGCTGATACCAAAACCGCAAAGTATCCAAGCATTGTCACAGGAAGAGAAATTGGCGCATGACGCCTTTCTACTTATACATGCGCGGATTCTTGCGACTCGCCGGATGCTGCTGATGTGAATCAGCATTTTATGGCACGGCACAATTCGCTCAACCCAGTGCGCTGCGGAGGTGCATCGGGTGCATTAAGTTCGTGCAGAATCAGTTACGGAGTAAAATCTAATTGGCTAAAAATTAATTCATAGAGAGTTTTTTTTTGAATTAAAGTGTTTTTAGCTACGCCCTCCCAATGGCAAACCGCGCAAAAGCGAAGGCGCTCGATAGCGCAGCAGTTTCGATAATCAGATGGGCTAAAAATCGATAAAGGGGTTCGCGTGGTTTCGGACTGCCTTTGATTGTACAAGCGGTGAGGGCTTTTATAAGAACTAGCGGTGCTGTGCACGGTGTACCTCCCAGAAACTACTCGCCATGTCCGACTACGCAGGCAACAGGGTGTTCGCCCCTGCTATTTTTTTCATTGCTTTTCGTGAGTCGCTGGAAGCCTCGCTGGTTATTGGTATTTTGAGCGGTATGCTTGAGCGTATCGTTGGAAAGAGTAACAGTGAGATGGATGCAGGACAGCGTAAGCTTGTCAAGAAGCTGCGAATCTACGTCATTTGCGGCGCGCTTACCGGATTGTTGATTGCATTTATTATTGGTGCGATATGTCTTGCTATTTTCTATACTTCTGTTTCCCAGACCGACGTATATGGCAGCATGGAAGAGCTGTGGGAGGGTATTCTTAATCTGATTGCGGTCTGCCTTATCACCCCTATGTCGCTTGTCATCCTTAAAGCAGACAAGTCGAGGGTGAAATGGCGCAAGAAGCTTGCCAAAGCATTTGCTGGCATTGATACAGTTGTCGCAGAAGGACCGGCAGGTTTTGAGAATCCAGAGAAGACAACTACAGAGCGTGCAGAGGGCATTCTTCACCCGGAGGAGGCTGATAACCACGAACATGCCCCGGTTGCATCGAGTGAATTAAGTAACGGGTCTGGTTCGGAGACGCTTGATAACGAAAAGAAAGGAAAAGGCGTCCAACTCCTTCGTCTGATTCGTCGGCCCTTTGAGGGTGAAGCCAAGGGTGCCATGGCCATCTTTCTAATCCCTCTCATCACTACTGCACGCGAAGGCCTGGAGGCAGTGGTCTTTATTGGTGGCGTGGCACTTGGCCTCCCGGCAAGTTCGATTCCTCTTCCCGCTATTGTCGGACTGATCGTGGGATTCCTAGTTGGTTTCCTCTGTTTCCGCGCCAAGGGTTTTGCGCATCTAAAGCTTCTTCTTACTTCAATGACCTGCTGCCTGTTGGTGATTGCAGCTGGTATGTTTTCTCGTTGTGTCTACTACTTTCAACTTTACAAGTACGTCCAGCTTGTTGGTGATGCTGTTTCTGAAGGCGGCAATGGCCCCGGAACCTACGATGCTCGCAACTACGTCTGGCATCTGGATTGCTGCAACCCCGAGGACAAGACGGACAATGGAGGCTCTGGCTGGTCTATTTTTAACTCTCTTGTTGGCTGGAACAATACGGCTACGGTGG
Organism: Malassezia japonica; assembly: GCF_029542785.1. Taxonomy (NCBI): domain Eukaryota; kingdom Fungi; phylum Basidiomycota; class Malasseziomycetes; order Malasseziales; family Malasseziaceae; genus Malassezia; species Malassezia japonica. The sequence goes on along the minus strand of NC_083373.1, from coordinate 811,738 downwards.
GAACCCTTGTGGCTTACTGTCTTTACTGGGTTGCGGTTATTGCTATGGTTTCAGTTATGTTTATTAACGAGAAGCGTTGCAAGAATGGTCAAAAGCCGTTGGTGTCCAAGGCAATGTTTAAACGGCAGCGCAAACTGGAGGTTTAATTTTGTACATTTGGGATAATAGACGAAATGGAATGATTTAGTCCAGTCGGCTGATGTCACGCGGTATACTATGTGTTGCTGGTCAATTTGCTTCATTCTACAGGTGCAAAAGCATGAGCACTAATGAGTCGATCGAAAGCGCCGAAATCCAAATAGGAGTCAGCCGAGGTCAGGCTGTCTAGCCAACTGAGTGTGTCGGTCTCGGCCCGTTCAGAGGCGGTCTCAGTGGTCACGACGTTTGTCGTGGCTGCACCCGCCTCGGATCCGTAAATCTGCTCGATCTCTTTCATGAGTTCACGGAATTCAGCAGAGTGGGAGATTCCACGCTGCGATGAAACAGCACGTAAACGGCTGACGCCAAAGTAGACGTCGTCGAGCAATGCGTCTCGCATTACGACATCATTTCCAAAGTGGATGACAAAGTGTAGAACGACGACAGAGAGGAGAAGCTGAGAAAACAAGACAAACGTCTGCTGGTGCGCATTATTAATGGCATGCATCTCCTTAAAGCTTTGGACAATGGCCCGCGCAGCTTGGATGCAAGTGTCTGTGTGGCCTCGCAATTCTTCGTTGCGCAGTCCCTGAATCAAATACGGATAATGTAGTCCCATGATACGATAGTTTCCTTGCTGAAAGAGGACGATGCGCTGGATCGTCAGGTACGGCCTTTCGTGATGGAGTTTTACAATATCAGGCCTGTGTTCCGTCTGCCCATCCACTTTGAAGAAATCGGGTAAAGCGTCGACGATCGTACGATACTCGCGATCGACAAAAGTAATTTTGTGGCGCTCAAGTCGATGAATGCCATGTACCATCTTGTTTTCATTTTCCAGGTCCAGTTGCCGCCGAGTGCCTCGTGCAAATGCGATCATGGCCCGAGTGAAACTGGCTTCAGAAGGCCGCTTGGGGTCGTGAAGACTCAACAAGACAGCAGGGTCCGAGTGGTCAAGCAATAGCACTTCCTTGTCATCGAGGGAGGCGGGAGGTGCCGTAAATGCAGACATTTCACTGATAACATACGTGTGGTCAGCGTGTATAGCTGCCGTCCAGTCGAAAATGAGCAGATTCGCCCAAACTTTCCGTGCAATCTCGCGGAGCGCGAATTTCCCATACAAGAAGTGGTCGCCCCAAAAGAACCCCTCACGGACTCTTTGCAAGGTATCCATAAGTGAATAGGTAGACGCTGGCCGTGGGCTGCTGGGTCTAGACCGAGCATCGTCCGTATTGGCGCGCTGGAGGTCTTGTAATGTGCTTCCCAGAGCGTGTAACCCCATAGACTGCGCGAGTCGTACGGTAACGGTGTGCCACATCATCACAGCGCGCAACGGTGCTTTGTGTAATAGGCGCTCACGCAACAAAATCATAGTCTGTAATGTCCATAGAGTCGGCTCAAGAAGGTGATCTGAGTTAAGGAGGAAATACATGGCTGCGTCGTGATACGGGGTCGACTCGGGGCAGTCTTCACGCGTGTAATCATCCGTGACTTGTAATAAGGAGAAAAGGAGAGATGCAATGCCCCACATGCATGCCAAATTCCAGTTTTCGTGCGAGGGGATCAATGGATCATGGCGGAAAAAACAGTCAAAGTCATCCAGGAGTTGGTCAGCATTTGCGGCATTAATGACCGGCTCGATGTTGTCGAGGTAGTATCGCGTGATCCGGAAGCATTCATCTCGGCTTGGAAGCGCTTGGATGTGTTTATACCAAGTTGGGGAGCCCGGCTGGTCTTTCGGGATCATGCAAGGGTATAAAGTTCCGGCAGACACCGTGTCAAGCGCTTGGTTTTTTCGTTCTTTCACTTCATTAGCTGATGATGTTTCTGGCGCTTCTTTAATCCGTCGCATGACCTCGCTGATTACGCCCTCGACCTGATCGCCGGCAAGCGGTTGTCCCGTGCGCGGCGTGAGGTTGTCGCGCTCATCGCCCCATCGGCACTGGTGTACTATCCCGCGGCGCACGCAACTAGCACAATTTGGCACGTTACGGTCACATTTGATTTTCCGAGAACGACAAGGGATACAACTAAGATTGATACGCTTGTTACCTTCGCGCGCCACACCCATGCAGGGGATTCAATGGATTACGCGCGTCTCGCACGCTCGACTCACGAGTGCCACGTGACTGAACCCATCGACCGTATCATCGACTTCGTGCCACGTTTTCAATGCGAGCTTACGGAGAGGACAGGTCCGCTCTTCAATTTTACCCCGCAGTGTGACAACGCCTCCACTTCCACGAAGCGACGCCCAATCCGAAAGTTCGAGTATACGACGCGATTGACTCCTCCGAGTGATGCGATGCGAACCATATTTGGCAGGCGCACACTGGGATCCAAGATTATTTGTGTTTGCACGATTGTAAAACATTTATATGGTAGGTGTCCCATACACTTATTGCAAGGTCGAACTGGTTGATGCCAAGGCTGACGGACAAAGGCAACGACGCCATCGACTTTGCTCGTTCCAATTGCATGATCAACTTCCTTCCTTGTTACCCCATGTCCCACATTGCCAATAGCGATGACTTTATTAAGGGTGGATACAAGGGCCTGACGTATAACATAACCTTGTGGTGCAGTCGATGATCCATGACATTGTCTTGGGATATAACATGAGCGAGACCCCCAAGGCCCCTGTCTACATGAAAACGAGTGCACCACGAAAGCGTCACGATAGCTCGTTATTTTTTCTACCCCGGTACCTCATGTGGAGACTTGTGAATCGCGTCTCAAATGTGGAGACTTGTGAATCGCGTCATAAATACCGGTACCACTGTTTCGCCAAACGAATAATCGCATTCACTGCCGGTTCACGACGATGACCTCTAGTGTAACGATGGAGCGTCCTCGTCCTTTTGCTGATGATTGGCAGTTCAATGATACCAAGGATCTCTCGTTCTCGCAGAGAATGCTTCTCCTACTTGGTGTGTTGAACCCTTCGCCACGTCACTTCACCTACCCCAAGCCGAAAGGTAAGGTACCGGTGTATGTGGAATACCAACAGCATGCGCGCCTGTTCCCAATCGCAGCGCTGCCCGTACTCGCTCGATGGTCCCTGATGACATATACAAGTATCACCATCCCGCCCCTGGCCATGTACTTCTTCATGGTTGCCTATTTGACTGTTTTTATGCTCTCTTTCGTGCAGCGCATGAAGAAGTGCGCCCTGACGTACGGCTTCCTTGACGGAGAAGTGCTGCGCGACGCGATTCCTGAATCACTTTCAGGGAAAATTTTTCACGAGCTTTGGGTGGGCCTCCTGCTGCGTCCCATGATTGCCGTGCTCCTCGCTTACGACCAACATGCAAAGCCAGAGCTCAGCCTTTGGCTTCCCATTCAACTCGCTATATTCACGATTATTGCGGACTTTGTTTATTACTGGGTCCACCGTGGAACACATGAAGTTGATTCGCTTTGGCATTTCCATCGCCGGCACCATACGACGAAGCACCCTGTGTCTTACATGCTGGCTTTTGCTGACGAGCCACAGGAAATCTTCGATGCGATCGCATCGCCATTGATTGCTTGGCTAGCGTACCCCATTAGCTTTGACATGATGTTCATTTGGACGATGTACTTTGTCTCAAGCGAGCTTTTTGGACATGCTGGTTTGCGACTTTACTACCCTGGCCCTTTGGTACGATCCACTAAGCTGACTCTAGACCGCTCCTTTGCTTCGACCCATCCAGTGTGAGGCATCTCTTGAAGACCACGACCTTCATCACCGGAATGGTTGGCAACAGAGTTACAATTACGGCAAACAATCCATGATCTGGGATGCTCTTTTTGGTACGGCAGGAGAGCGAGTTGAGACACGTAAAGAGAATCTGGACTGGTCCAATAGAGTCTGGTAACCCCCGATTATGTACATTAGCATTAAACAGGAATGGACATTGCAGGCCAATGAGAAAGTGCTATCTCGTTTTGCCCCACACTTTCTGGCGAGGAAGTCGGTCAATATGTTGGGGATTGGTCTCCTTGAGAACGGCTACTTCCTCCACTTCATACGTAGATATGATTGAAAGGAATGTTACTCTTGCAGTATTAGCTGCGACCCTTTGCCTGCAGGGGTAAAATAAATGATTTGAGACGTGCCTCATATCTATGCACTTGTGCATATTTGGGCCACCTGACACAACGAGTTGTGCGGAGTATAAATGCGCTTGATTTAATTCTGGCCAATAACAATGCGAATGTCATTAGCCGCGACACAGGGAATCACTGGACCTGATGCAGGAGACTCGAGACCAGAAATGGAGGATGCGGGGTAGCTGGTTCGTAGCGAATAAGAAAGAGTGAAGGTCGGCCTGGGCCGAATATGGTTTATTTCAAGGTACTTCATCTGTTGTTTCGGCGGCTACGCCGATGTTTGTTATATCGCTGAGCAACGCCCTTAAAACCTGGGGGATACATGGGCTTTGGAACGCACACTCCCCCCCAAAACACTTCTTACCATGCTTTTGGCTTTTTTCCCACTTCTAGCTGTGCTGGTCCAACTGGCATCGGCTTTTTCGCATCCCCCATCGCGTCGCGATAGCATCCTGAGCCCTCTCAACGATCCTTTCTATACCCCTCCCAAAGGATGGAAGAAAGCCAGCAACGGAGATGTACTCCGTACTCGCAAGGTCGATCTTGCCTTCTTGCAAATCGACGAGATCAACTATGAAGCCGCCTACCAGATCCTTTACCGCACCACCGGTGCCTATGAGAACGACCCCTCAACCACCGTCACTACTGTCATTATTCCTCACAATGCCAAGCGCGACAAGCTTGTCAACTACATGATCTATACGGATGCTGCTGGTGCGCAGTGCGCTCCTTCTTACGCAATGCGCAAGGGTGGAAAGATTGCAACCGATCTCGCTCTTAACTACCAGCAACTCCTCTTCTCTACGCTTCTTGAAGAAGGCTATATCATGACCTTACCGGACCACCAGGGACCCACCCGCGCCTTTGCTGCTGGACGCCTTGAAGGCCGTATGTCGCTCGATGGTATCCGTGCCACCCTCAACTATGAGCGCATCGGTCTCAGCAAGAAGTCCAAGGTGGCCTCGTTCGGTTACTCGGGTGGTGCCATTGCTTCTGGCTGGGCTGCCGCGCTGCAGCCGAGCTACGCTCCCGAGATCAACGCGGTAGGATTTGCGATGGGCGGAACGCCTGCCAACATCACGAGCACGGTGGAGAACCTGAACGATGGTCTGTTTTCTGGCTTTGGTATTGCCGGTGTCGTGGGTCTTTTGTACACGTACCCAAAGATTATGGAGTGGTCCAAGGGCAAGATCACAAAGGCGGGACACCAAGCAATTGAGTTCGCACGCAACAACTGTCTTGTTCAAACGCTTCTTGAATATCCGTTCCAGAAGTTGCTGAGCGACAAGTTTGTCCTGGGCGGAGGAGAGCTGCTCTACGACCCCACGATTCGTTCCGTTATTTATGATATGGTTATGGGATACAAGAAGAGTGAGACCCCCACGGTTCCTGTTTACATGTTCCACGGTCAGCATGATGAAGTCATTCCGTTTAATTCTGCTATCAAGACTGGCAGGGACTGGGCGAAGCACGGTGCCGATGTCTACTTCGAAGAGCTCACTGATGTCACGATGGCTCATCTTACCTCGGAACTTTTTAATCTCCCCAACGTCCTCTTCTTTGTGCGCGATCGCATGGAAGGCAAGTCGTTCTCCAAGGGATTCACCCATAAGCGGACCGGAAACCCGCTCGAGGACCCGGGCGTACCTCTGAAGGGTCTCGGATCTCTGGTTGAAGCCATCCAGAACATTGTCGGCAAGGAGGTTGGCCCTGGAGATGCGTACATTCATTCCAAGATCAAACATCACGCTCACCGCCAGTGATGAAAGGTACGACTACTCTGTCAAGTTTTTGTTCAGTCTTGCGAAATGATGATTCCCATTCTATTCTGTTTTACTACTTATATGGGCCCTCATTTCTTTGGGGTTAATGATCCTTGAGATGAGACATAAATGTTCAACACAACCTGTAGAATATTACTACTAGACAAAGGACTCAAAACGTATTTGAGCAACAAGCCCTAACGCCTTGAGAAGTGAACAGGGCAATACTCGCGAGAGCGCTGCATTGTTTCACCGCCCAAAAATTGCAATGAGTGCTTGAACCAATGACGAGGTGGACTGTGCAAGCCGTTTCAAAAATACAGGTCGGCATTGCTCTGCCCATCATGATAAGCTGCGAACTCATATGGGGCAGATGCCTATAACTCCAAATTACCCCAAGCATTTCCTTCATATTCAAACCCTGTTGCGCATCGCTCCACAAAATCTTGTGGAGATCATGCACAACTATGGCCTTGAGTTGAACTAATCAAAGTGCGCGTGCTAGTGGTCATACGAATCCTCTTTGAGGTGAGTTAATAAAGCACAAAACAACCTCGGCACCAAGAAATTATGACACATTCACATGACGCAGCAAGTAATTATACAAGCCCCATCAATGTCATGATAGACCTCTATGGGGTTCTATTTGGCCTATTTCGACAACTCTATGGCACAAAACGACACTTTGCATATGGCCAGAGAGCGTCCTTTGTCCTTGTTATTGTACAGGTTATGCTCGGGTGCAGTCAGCACCTTGCAATTCCTACACGTTTAAACTTTGCGCCGTGACAGCATCCGCTCGCCCCTAAAACGACCCTTTCGGCACTCCCCCTCACTGTTGGCACAACGCTAGCAACGGAGATGTACTCCGCGCCTGTTTCGATCTTGCTTTCCTTCAAGTCGACAAAATCGACTATAAAGCTACCTGCCAGATCCTCTATTCCAGCTCCTAGTACGATATCCTGTCTGTGCGAGACCCCTCCACAATTTGAAATTGGGCCATTTCGCGAAATGCGAGGTACAACAATACTAGCGTAATTTACTTTCCGAGATATATATATATGGAATCAAGGAATCCGACTTGTATCACTCAGGTCGGGGGTTCCAGTACAAGGCATCCTTGGACGGGCTCGTGTTGAACACCAGCTTGAAAGGCTTACCAGCCTCCTGTTGATCGACAAAAAAGTTACCTTGCGTCGTATCGTTCGACAGGTAAGGGTTCCGCTGCAGACCCATGGTAATGTAGTTGATTGAGGGACCGAAGAACTGGTAGCGCTGCACCTTGGTGTCATCGAGGTTGCAGTCCTCCAGAATCAAGTGCGTTTCGCTCTTGATCGATTCGACGGCTAGGCACTTGGAATGATCGCTCTGCAGACGAACATGACCGACGTGCTTGCCGTTCTTCAGCTTACCCGAACCGAAGCCCATGTAGCCAGGCTTTCCATTCGGGGCGGCACACGTCAAAAAGTCAAACTTCACGGGCTTAGCAGGCTTGCCGCTCTTCTCCAACGTGGTGGCGATCGGGCGGCCTTGGTCATCCTTGCGGTTGGAGAAAGAAAGGTAACCCCACTTGTTGTGGTTCGCAATCGAGGTCCACTTCAGCTCCTGCGAAGAGTCGTACGTGCAAGTAAGCTGGTCGGTGCTACGGGGCACAGCCGCAGCATAAGCAACACTGCTAGCGGCAAGGGCAACGAGGGCCGTGGAGACACAAGAAAACTTCATGAGGTAGTTTCGCTGATATGCTCAAGCGTTGTCTACGTGTTATATGGGGGTGTTCAGTCTTAGGAATTCCGAGGCAAGGATCCTACTAGTCCTGACATTTGACCCGCACGGATATATCCTGGGCCTAGGAGGCCGTATCTGCGACAAGGCAGTCGCCTGTCCGTGCTGCGCAATAACGCCACGCACGTTTTCCGTGGAGGACAGACCAAGACGTTGGCCAATCACAGCAACCCTCTGCCCATTGACACCTGCGCTTGTCAGAGCACGGAGCTCGACGGCGAAGTAAAAGGCACGTGATAGCCAGTGTACCTTAGGCAACTATTGGCCGGCCTATCAAGCGAGCGATCTGCGCAACGTCCGCGGCCCTTGCTCGCTGCGGGTAAAAAGTGGCTGCAGGAGCTAGGGTTCAGTTGTGGAGGCATGAAAAGGTCCAATGCGATGCATGGAAAATCCGTGTTACGATTTTTGGCGCTTGGCAACTGTCGGGATCATCCGGAAATGATGGTTCTTGGTCCCTTGTGAAACCGGGATTGGCTCATTTCGTTCCTCAGATGCAAGGAACTCATGATGTTCCTTAGGTGGAGGTTCGATACGAAAGTCCCTTGGTCGATGCGCCTTTTTCTCCCTCTACTCCGCAGTAATGTGGCGCCTATTTAAAGCGGTGGGAGACATGAAAGATCTCCATCCTCATGCGTTCTCTTTTCCTGGTTCTTCTCTCCCTGTGCGCTAGCCTTGTGGCTAGCGCCGCTGTGGCCCCTCTTCAAGAGCGTGCCGACATTCTCTCGCCTGAGAACGATCCTTTCTACAAGGCCCCCCAAGGCTGGAAGGACGAGAAGCCCGGCGCGATCCTGCGTTCGCGCAAGATTGAAGCTGCCCTCTTTACTGTCGACAAGATCAACGTTGAGGCTGCCTACCAGATCCTCTACCGTACCACAGGAACCTACGAGTCCGATCCCGCTGTTACCGTCACCACTGTCCTTGTCCCCTACAACGCGAAGCGCGACAAGCTTATCACCCACCTCACCTATGTCGATGCTGATGGCACGAAGTGCTCGCTGAGTTACGCGATCCGCAAGGGCTCTGAGCTGCCCGGTGACCTTGCCCTGCAGTTCCAGACGCTGTTGCTGGAGCAGGCTCTTGAGGCTGGCTACATCATGACGCTCCCCGACTACCAGGGCATGAACCGTGCGTTTGGTGCTGGCCGTCTTGAGGGTCGCCAGACGCTGGACTCGATCCGTGCCACCCTTGCCTTTGACAAGCTCAACCTGAAGAAGAAGTCGCCTGTCGTCGTCTCAGGCTACTCGGGCGGTGCCATTGCCTCGGGCTGGACTGCGCAGCTTGCTTCGACCTACGCTCCGGAGATCAACACGGTGGGCTTCGCCATGGGTGGAACCCCCGCCAACATGACCGGTACCATGGTCAATCTGGACGGTGGCCTGTTCTCGGCGTTTGCCGTCGCTGGTGTTGCCGGTCTTGCGTACGCGTACGATGATATTCTGGAGTGGCTTAGCCCTCGTTTAACGGCCAAGGGCCGCCGCGCAATGGAGTTTACGCGCAACCAGTGCCTGGTCCCCACGCTGCTGCGCTACCCCCTCTCGAAGATCCTGAGCGACGACTTTATTAATGGTGGCGCCAACTTGCTACACGTCCCTGTGGTTCGCAATGTTCTGAACACGCTTGTCATGGGCACGAACAAGAAGGAGACGCCGAACGCGCCCGTCTTCATGTACCACAGCAAGAACGACGAGGTGATTCCCTACGACGATGCGATCAAGGCTGGCCGCGGCTGGGCTTCACACGGTGCTGATGTCACCTTTGAGACGAACACCAACCCGATCTTGGAGCACATGACTACGGAGTTTGTCAACCTGCCCAACCTCTTCTTCTATGAGGACCGCTTCGCGAACAAGCCGTTCCCTAAGGGTTTCCACCACACGACCATTGACAGCCCCCTGAACGAGCCCCGCACCCAGCAGCAGGGCCTCAAGCACATTGTGGACGTCATCCAGAACATTCTTGGTGACAAGCTTGGCCCCGCCGATGCCAAGTTCAAGGCTTACATCCGCAAGCACGCGCAGAAGTAAATCATTCATTTTTTTCCCCCTTGAATTCCTAGTTATTGCGTAGATAATTCCGCCTTTCTTTTCTTCTTCTTGGGGTGAGCACCTATGATGTGCTGAAACGCCGACCTATCTTGGCTTACTGCTTTTGGCCAATCGTGGACCTCTGTGGAGATTTACTCTGGTCTGGGACAATTTCACGCTTTTCCAAAATACTGCTTCTGTCAAGTCTATTCTGGCAACTCAGCACGCGGGGTCCGCTTCAGTGCGAATAAATAGGGAGGTAGGACGGATTAAACTACCCTGTTGCAATGCTGCGGTTCTTGGCTCTTGCTGCTCTTTTTCTTGCGGCGTTTGCGCATACCGCCTCGGTCGGCTCCCTGCTTCAGGCCCGTGCGAGCGCCGAGGGCATTTACGAACCCCCGAACGGCTGGGAGAACAAGCAGCCCGGGACTGTGCTGCAGAGCTCATCCATCGATTCTGCGCTCTTTTCGTTTGACAAGCTCAAGCTGAAGAATGCATACCAGCTCCTCTACCGTACGAGCGGCAGCGATCCGAGCGAACCAGCTACGACGGTCACGACCGTGCTGGTGCCGAACCGTGCCAAGAAGAACCAAATGGTCCTCCTGATGCCCTACATTGATGCAAGTGGAAAGGAATGCTCGCCAAGCTACAGCTTGCGCTACGGTACCAAGTCGTCCAATGCCCCTGCGATGTCGTACCAGATTATTTTGGCCACCGCGCTCCTGGACCAGGGTTATACGGTGACGATCCCCGATTACCAGGGCCAGAGTGGCGCGTTCAGCGCGTCGCGCCTCGAGGGTCACATGGCGCTGGATGCCGTGCGTGCGACGCTGAACTATAAGCCGCTTGGCTTCAACAGCAACACCAAGGTCGTGGGATACGGCTACTCTGGCGGCGCGATTGCTTCGGCGTGGGCTGCCGGTCTGCACTCGACCTATGCCTCGGAGCTGAACGTAGTTGGCTGGGCGATGGGCGGCACGCCCGTGAATGTGACCGCGACAGTGGCCAAGATCGACAACACGCTCTTTGCTGGTTTCAACATGGTCGGCATTGCCGGCATGATGTCCGCCTACCCCGAGCTGGACAAGTGGGCGCAGGAGCACCTTACGTCCGTCGGCCAAAAGGCGGTGTCATATGTGCGTTCGCACTGCATGCTGGACACGCTCGCGCACTTTCCCTTTGAGAGTATCTCTAGCGAGAAGTACTTCAAGAACGGCTCGACGCTGATGCAGCAGCCTGCAGTCAAAAAAGTCGCCGATACGCTGATTGTCGGCACCGATCCGAAGCTCACGCCCCGTGCTCCCGTGCTCATGATCCATGCGCAGCACGACGAAGTAATTCCGTTTGGTGCTGCGCAGGCGGCAGCACGCCGCTGGGCCACGCACGGTGCAGACGTCTTTTTTGCGCGCCAGACCGACTTTTACATGGGCCACCTGGACACGGAGCTGCTGAACGTTCCCACCGTTCTCTTTTTCGTGGAGGACCGCATGGCAGGCGATCCCAACTTCCCCAGCGGCTTCACCGAGGTGGCGGTGTCGAACCCGTTGGCGGACCCCCGCATTGCGAAGCAGGGCCTGGAGTCGCTTGTGCGGAGCATCCAGGATGTGTTGGGCCACGAGATTGGTCCCAAAGACCAGCGCGTCAAGGACCGTATTTTGGCGAGGGTGTAGATATAGGATATGGTATTACATTCGTTAGCACTGGTGTGTCGCGCCCGCGCGTCCGCTCCATGCGTCGGCGATGGCAGTGACGACGGAGACGTTGAGTACGATGAACCCAAAGACGGCACAAGCGATACTCAAGAGCTTTGTCGACTCCCACCACTTAAACTGCTGCTGCGGCTCCCGTTCGTGGGCGTTGGCGCCCGGGCGCAGTGGCAAGGCGATGTTTTCAGCTTGGACGCTTTCCTCTTCGCCGTACGAGCCCGGGATGTCGGTGTCGTTTTCTGGCAATGCAAAGTACAGCGCCGAGCTGTCGACTTGGCTTGCGTCGTGGCTGAGCTTGAGGTAGCACACACTGGGGAAAAAGAAGGCGAGCGCCGTTGCGCTGAGGCCACCCGTGAGCTCGAGCACGACGCCCAAGTCACACGTCAGCAGCGACACGACCATGGCCGACACGACGAGCCCCGTGGTGAGGATAATGTGCCGGTTGCGTTCGTACTCGCCCCGGAAAAAGTACGTCTCGAGTACCTCGCGGCAGACGAAGCACTCGAGCGGCAGCGTGGTAAACATGTTCAGCCCGAAGCAGAAGCGGGCAATGTTGACGATTGTGTCCGTCTGGGGAAAGTTGTTGAGGACGTTGGAGAGGGTCTTGTCCTCGAACGACCAGTACCCCGCGATCGACATGGAGATCGCAGCTGAGGCCGAGATGAGCGTCGAGTAGTGTGTAATAGTGCGGAACTTGTCCATCGATGGCTCTTTGAGTGAGCCGTAGATGAGCAGCGAGTTGTGATGGCACACAAACGCAAAGCTAATGACGGAAATGGAGCGAATGAGGTTCGAGGGATGGACAAAGGTGAACTGAATTAGCAGCGAAACGTACACGCAGTGCGGGGTTCCCCTTGAGCTCGTCCGGCATCGCGGGTCCCCGAAAGACGACGGCAAAGATGATAAAGATCATCGACAGGAGCGCCACGGCGCTGGCCTTACTCAGATTCTCAATGTTGCGGTACAGCGACAGAGGAAAGCTGATCGCCATCGTGCACACGACAATCACAAACTGGCGGTTGCTCAAAAAGCTCCCTTTGAGCGCCGGCAGCACGGACGAGATGACGTTGGGGATCGTGTCGCCCACCACGACGCAAAATGCGCACATTCCGCCAAAAGCAAAGACAAACTGGAAGATGGACACGGCGACTGCGTTAGTCGTGCAAACGTACCCTTGCCCTTGTGGCCAAAGCAGTGCTCCATGATGTCAATGTAGGTCGTGCGCCCACTGAGCTTGGCATTCAGCACAATCAGCCGAATGGTCCAGTCGGTGAGCAGTGCGATGCCCACGAGCAGCACGATGCCCGCCACAAAGCCCGACTCGCGCATCGAATACGGCAAGCCGACGATGCCTGCGCCGAGAATGCTGTTGGCCATATTCACCGTACCCTCAAACACGCCCGCACCGCGGCGCAGCCAGTCGGGCAGCTGCTCCGGATCGAGCGCCTGCGAGATGGAGCGCACCCGCTGCCCGATCGTGTCGAGCGAGGTGCGGCTCTGCGCCGCATACGGCACGCGTCCCATGCCGAGACGCGCGCTCTCCGCGACGCTCGGTACGATCGAGTCGTCTGGCATCACGAGACTATCCTCCTCCGGCAAGGTATCCGAGTCGATATCGTACACCACTTCTTTGGACGCGCCCGTGCTCCGTAGCGGCGGCGCGCGCTGCGGCGCGCCTTCCCACGTCGGCGAACGCGACATGGCGGAGGAGAGGGCGTTTTGCAATAAACTTTGCGGCCGGCGGCACGGCCTACCAGGCGGCTGTGACAAACGCCCCCCGCCGCTTCCCCCTCGATGGAGTTGGATGGCGTGTCGCGCCGCGCTGCGCCTGTCGACGGCGCGGGCGAGCGTGCCGAAGGCGCGTCTATGCGTACTGTGCGTCGAGTCCATAGTTCTGTGCGCTTGGCGAAGAACGAGGTGCCGGTGCGCCGGGGGAGCCACGAAGAGGAGTCACGGACGCTCCCCCGCCGCGACCAGTCGTGTGCTGCGTGCGGTCTGCCGATGACTGGGCAGTTTGTGCGTGCACTCGGTGGTGTGTACCACCTGGACTGCTTCCGATGTGCGGTGCGTATCCCGACTAATCCAGGACTGTAACAAGACGGTGGCCTCCAAGTTTTTCTCCGCGACCGACGACATGGCCGGCCCCAGCGGCAAGCTGTTCCCGCTGTGTGAGACGGACTACTTCCGCCGCCTGGACCTGCTGTGTGCCAAGTGCGGGCGCGCGCTCCGTGGGAGCTACATCACGGCGCTCGGCGCCAAGTACCACGTCGAGCACTTTACGTGCTCCGTGTGCCCCACCGTCTTCGGTCCGAACGACAGCTACTACGAGCACGGCGGACGCGTGTACTGCCACTTTCACTACAGCACACGCTTTGCGATCCAGTGCTCGGGCTGCCACACGGCGATTCTGAAGCAGTTTGTCGAGATCAACCGCAACAACTGCGACGAGCACTGGCACCCCGAGTGCTACATGATCCACCGCTACTGGAAGATCAAGCTGGGCACGCCGTCGGTGCCTCCTGCGGTCCCCCTCGAAACCATGCGCCAGATGCCGGGCGCCTTGAGCATCTCGCCGACGTCCAGCGAAGAGGCGCTCGACAACCCCGAGCAGCTCTCGCTCGAGACGCTGCGTCTCGAGGCGATCGAGGACCCCGAGTCACTCCTCGAAAAGCAGCGCCTGATGGAGACACGCGTGTTTACCATCTGGCGCGTGCTCTCTGCCTTTGAAGAGTCGTCGGCCGCGTGCATTTCCGATATGCTGCGCCACGTCAGCAACGGCAAGTACCTTGGCGGCGTGCGCTACGCGGGCCGCTTTGTGCTGCACGTCGAGGTGCTCTTCTCTGCGATCGACGAGCTCGAGTCGCAGTTCCAGCGCGCGCACGCCAAGTCGATTTTGTACGTGCGTGAGGCGCGCATGCTCTGCAAAAAGATCGTCAACTTTTTCTCCCTCTTCTCGCACACTCAGGCGACCGGCGCACGGCGCATGGGCATCACGCAGGAGCTCTTGTCGCTCGTCACCGGTGTCGCGCACTACCTCAAGATTCTGATCCGCATCTCGCTCACCGGCGCCTTGCGTCTCGATCAGGAACACAGCATGCCGGCGGCGCTTGAGTCCTTCCTCGCGACGCTCGACGAGCTCGTGCGCCAGCAGAACGAGGCGAGCACGCTGGACCTCGACACGGACACCGCGCACGGCTACCTGTCCCTGCCGCGGCTGCGCAGCGGGCCGAATGCCGAGGCCCCGCCCGAGAGCGCGTCGGACCTGTGCGTGCAGTGCACCAAGACGGTCGAGGAAGAGTGCCTGCGTGTCTATGTCACCTACCGCTGGCACTGGGGCTGCGTGCGCTGCGCGACGTGCCAGCGCGGCCTGCTCAAGCCGGACGGGACGCCAGCGCGGCCCGGCACCGAGTCGCTCGAGCCTGTGCCGTGGGGCGAGATGCGCTACAAGGCTGTCCGGCGGCCGGACGGCAAGACGCAACACATGGCGTACTGCATCTCGTGCACGCCCCCCGACGCGATCCACTTTATGCCCGTCTCGCGCCTGGAGCAGTATGCCTTTTTGCTGTGCGTCGCGCTGAACCGCCTGCACACGCTCCTGCGCAAGAAGCAGGCGTCGCTCGCCGCCGGCCTCGAGCCCGACAAGTCGGACTCGGATGCGGCGAGCGAGATTGGCTCGGAGCTCACCGTGGCCGAGTCGAGCACCTACCGAAAGTCGCAAGAGGTGAAGCGTCTCGAGTCGCTCTATCTCGACCGGCACATGTCGAGCAAAGCGCGCATGCCGCGCGTCTCGACGGTGGTGGGCAGCCCCGCGGGCTACCACACGCAGCCCGCGGATGCGCCCGCAGAGGTCAAGGACGTCCCGCTGCACAACCCGTGGGAAGCGCCGTCGGGCGACGCGCCCGGCGCCATTGTGCCGATCCGCGCGCCGTTTGCGCGGCACAATGACGATGTGCTGGTGCGCGAAGACTCGCGGCGTGCGCCGATGGGCGACGCGCTCGGCACGCACATGCCGAACGACGAAGGTATTACGCTCGCCGACATCCCCATGATTCTGCAGGCGGAGCAGGACCGCGAGCAGCTGGGCGGCGCGGGAGTCGCCGAGCTGCGCGAGCGCCGTCCGATCAGCTCGCTTGCGCCGGAGGAGATGTTTGTGCTGAAGCATGTGGCGCTTGTGCGCCTGCAGCAGTCGCCGCTCGCCGACGCGATTGCCGCCGACAACCTAATGGAGCTGGTCGAGGCGCGGCGGAACACGTTCTGGGGCAAGCTCTTTAAAGGCAACACGCGCCGCGACGTGCGCAAGAAGGGCGTGTTTGGCGTGTCGCTCGAGCTGCTGGTGGAGCGCAACGGTGCGGACTCGACGCTGGGCGCGACGCCGACGCCGATGCGCATCCCCTCGTTCGTGGACGATGTGATTAGTGCGATGCGGCAGATGGATGTGTCGGTCGAGGGCATCTTTCGCAAGAACGGCAATGTGCGCCGGCTTAAGGAGCTGGTCGAGGCGCTGGACCGCGAGCAGGACGGCATCAATCTGCTGGAGGACAACCCCGTGCAGCTTGCCGCGCTGCTGAAGCGCTTCTTCCGCGAGCTGCCGGACCCGCTGATGACCTCGAAGCTCTACCGCCTCTTTATCCGTGCGCAGCAGCTCGAGAGCGAGGCGGAGCGCCACCGCCTGCTGCAGATGGTCGCCTTCCTGCTTCCCAAGGTGCACCGCGACACGATGGAGGTGCTCTTTGTCTTTTTGAAGTGGGTCGCCTCCTTCTCGCATGTCGACGAAGAGACGGGCAGCCGCATGGACCTGCCGAACCTTGCGACGGTGGTGTGCCCGAATATCCTCTATGCGCGCGCTTCCGAGCCGACGCGCGGCGAGACGATCCTCGCGAACCGCGTCGTGGAGCATCTGCTGGAGCGCCAGGACGAGTTCTGGGTCGTGCCCGAGGACATGGAGGCCGCGCTCGAGGACCGCGTGCTGGTCGCCGCCGCGCCCGAGATGAGCGCGGCGGAGCTCTTGAAGCGCTGCGGCAAGTACCTCGCGTGAGAGCGTCGTGATGCGGTGCCGCGGCCGCTATGTACATTACACTACACTCCGTAGCCCTTGACACGAGAAAAGTAGAACGGGCGCTGGTGCTTGTGCGGGAAGGGGAGCACCTCGCCGGTGTGCAGATGCAGCGACGCGTACTCGAGCATCTCGAGTTTGTTCCAGCGGCCGGGCTGCGTCTCGCGCAGGACGAGTGTCATCTGGAAGCGGTAGTTGGGCAGCGACGCGTCGCTCAGGTCGTCGATCACCACCAGCGTATTCGCCGCGTCGGGCAGCAGGTGCCAGCGGCCGACCGCTAGGCCTTTTGCACGCACGCCGGGCACGAGCTGGTGCACCGTGTCCGCCGGGCGCTCGACTGTAAGCATGCTCAGGCACTGCCCGTTGGGAAAGAAGCGCAGGTAGCGGAAGAACTCGACCAGGTGCAGTACACGCACCCACACATTCTCTTCCGACATGCCTTGCTGCGTGTATTGGCAGCTGGCAATGTACGCGCCGTTCATGCGGATACGCGGCTGCTCGATAAACGTGTCGCGCCAGCTGTAGCTGTGCGCCGCGTGCACCTCGTCGACCGAGAGCGTGGGGGGGATCTGGGGCGGGAGATAGGTCGCCTGGACGACCAGCCGCCAGAGCTTGGGGTGCGCGGTAAGCAGGCGCAGCTTCCAGCACACGCGCGCCGCGTACTCGAGCGTGATATAGTCGGGGCCCGTGCGTGTGCGCCACGGCGTTTTGGGGGGCTGGTACGACATGTTTTCGGCAAGGACAGGCGCCGGCGCCGGCGGGGCGCACGGGTGCACGGCATGCGTCAAAATCTTGATCCAGACCTCGTCGGGGAGCGACGCGGCGGGGATCGGCGCGTCCTCGTCGGCCGCGTGCAGCTCGTACACGGTGGCCATCGGCCGCGGGGCAAGCGTCGCAGCTGCCGGCGCACCAGGAGCGTCGGTGGCGTCGGTGGCGTGCGCGCCGTTTGCATCGCTCGCACTGCGTGCGTGGGTATCATTGTGCGGCGCGTGCGTGCCGCTGGTGTCTTGGCCAGCCGTCGCGCCGTCTGCGCTGCGGTCCCCTGCGAGGCGCATCCTCTCGATGCCACTGCGCACCGCCTCCTCTGCCCCCTCCCGTACGCGCGCCTCGTGCGCCGGCACGAGGGCCGCGAGGAGCTTGGTGAGGCGGTCCTTCTCCACGGCATGCTCCGCCTGCACCTTGGGGTCGAGTGCCTCGTGCTTGACGCTGAGGCGGTCGAGCCCCGCCGGGCGCTCGCGCTCCTCGTGCGTCTCTTCCCGCGGCGCGGCGTGCGGCACACTACGGTGCCGCGTCGCGACCTCGCGCTGCCAGCGCGCACGGAACTGCTCGAGCTCGGTGCCGTGCATGGGAAAAAGACACCTCCTCCACACTATGAAGCCGCCCAGGGCTCGGCGCTATGCAGTGCGCCGCTCGGCGCGGGCCCGGCGAGGCCCGGCGGCGCGGTGCGCCCTACCTTTTGCATGAAGCTCGATACAGACGCCAGATCGGCGTCCGAGCCGATCGATTCGACCGCCGAGAGGAGCTCGTCGAGCATCCCGTCGACCTTGTCGGCCGGCACGTGCGCACAGACCGCGACGACCTGGTGGTACTTGGCGCGGCGCTCGTCTGCGCGGGCCTTGGATGCGCTCAGGTCGCGCTCGAGTGCCGCGCACCGCGCGTTGGTGTGCTGCAACAGCCAGCGCAGGCGCACAATCTGAGCAGCGTACTGCCGCTCGTCGCCGTGCTGCAGCGCGCCCTGCGCCTCGTCGAGCGGCGCGGCGTACGGCGGGGCGTCTGGCACGCTCGGCAGCTCCCGGAGTGCGAGCTCGAGGTTCTGTGCCATTTGCCGGGCCTCTTCCCGCTGCGTCACCGCGTCCTGCGCGGCAGCAATGTGCCGCCGCCGCGCCGCGAGCTCGCGCGTGGCGGCCTGCAGGTGCCCCTGGGTGGTGTCGATGGCGCTGATCTTGGACGTGGTCTCGCGCTCAAACAGTGCCTGGAGCTCGTCGAGTGTGTGTGTGAGCTTTTCGCGCACGTCGTCGCTCTTTTGCACGGGCCCCGGCGGCGGGCGCGTGAGCGACTTGACGACGTCGGCCGGGCGCAGTGAGCCGAGCTCGTGCGCGACGTGCTGGTTGCGCGGCGAGTCGGGCAAGCCGGTGATGCCCCAGTCGAGCGGCGTGATGCCGAGGTAGTTGGGCAGGTCCTTGCGTGCGCCCGCGTCGAGGAGCATCTTGATCATGTTGGTGTTGCCGAGGCGCGCGGCGATGCTCAGCGCCGTCTCTCCTTCGTCGTCCTGCGCGTCGATCAGGCCGTGCTGGTGGCCGTCGGCCTGCATCCGGCTCAGGACGCAGCCGAGGTAGTACTTGGCCGGCGCCGCCCGCCCTTTGAGGCCGGCGACCAGCGCAATGTGGTGCAGCACCGTCCGCTTGCGCGCGTCGCGCGTCTGGAGCGAGTCGTGCAAGAGGTCTAGCAGCTCGGCAAACTGCGAGAGCTCGTACGCATTCGTCACGAGCACCGAGCGGTGCAGCGCCGTCTCACCCGCATAGTTGCCGAGGAAGAGGTTTGCGCCTCCTTGGCTCGGCGGCAGCGCGGTGAGCATGCGTACGAGGCGCAGGCGGCACAGCGCCGACGCCCAGTGCAGCGCCGTGTGCCCGTGGTCGTCAATGACAAGGTCCAAAGGCGACACCTTTGTCCTGCTGTCCACGCCGAGCTCCTCGAGGAGCGCACGCAGCTGCGCCTCGGGCGCGACGTCCGCGTCCTGGGGGTGCTCCTCG
Organism: Malassezia japonica; assembly: GCF_029542785.1. Classification (NCBI taxonomy): domain Eukaryota; kingdom Fungi; phylum Basidiomycota; class Malasseziomycetes; order Malasseziales; family Malasseziaceae; genus Malassezia; species Malassezia japonica. The sequence goes on along the minus strand of NC_083373.1, from coordinate 792,427 downwards.
ACAAAGAGGCCGGTCAGCACCTCGCGGCTCCGCCGCTCGCGCTCGTCGCCGAGATTGGGGTGGTGCGCCTTGTCGGCAAACCGCGGCGCGTCCGCGTCGTCCGACGGCGGCGCGGCGGCACGCAGCGGCGTCTCGCTCAGCGCATTAAGGTCGCGCACCGGCTCGGGCTCGTGCCGCACCTGCCGCGCGGTGTCGTCCGCGTCCTCTGCCGGGCGCTTGGTGCCGTGCGCGACGTCGGCGGGGGGGAGCAGGATGCCGTGGGGCGTATAGCCGTGCGACGCGTACGCACCCAGCGCCTGCTTCGCGCCTGGGAACGAGCCGGGGGGGACGCCGGGCGCGCTTCCCTCGCTCGGCGGCTCGGGCGCGTGCACGAGGCCCCCGGCGAGCATCGGCGCGTTCTCTGCCGGGGGGCGCAGCGTGAGGAAGCGCGGCTGCTGCTGCGGCGGCTGGCGCGCGGGCTGCGGCACCTCGGTAGGCGTCGCGACGCTCTTCTTCTTTGCGTACGGCGCGGCAGGCGCTTTCGTCGCCGCGGGGTCAAAGTCGAGGAGCGGCCGGATCAGGTGGTAGACGCTGTAGGTGATCGCGAGCTCCTGCGCGCGCTGCAGCGGGATCCACGTGCCTTGGAAGGTACCGTAGCCGCCTTGAACCTTGTCGTGTTCGCCGGTAAGGATCTCGCGCTCGAGGATGCGTGTCCGACGCGCTTTTTCCACGCCGGCAATCTTGAGGATTTGCGTCGCGTTCAGATAGCCGTCGGAGCGGCGGCGCATCAGCGCGATACCGCGCACCGTGATCTCATACACTGGCACAGACGAGTAGGTGGCCAAATACACGGTCGGCGTGGGGCCACTCGGCGCAACCGGCGGCCGCCCGTCGTGCGCCTCGGTGGGGGGGCGCGCGCGCATCTCGTCGGCGGGCATCGGGTAGGCCATGGGGGGATATGCATATGCCATCGCATTGTCCATCGGACGCACAGGGCGCCGTGGCATGTTCATCGGATACCGCGGGGGCACGTTGGCGTAGCCGCCAGGCACATTCGGCGACGCCCCTGTCGGCAGCATGCCGGGAAAGACGCGCAGCGCGTCGCGCCCCGAGACCCGCAACACGTGGAGCCACGTGCCACTACGCTCGCTCGGACCGCGATGGGCTGCCTCGGGATTGCGGTGGTGGTGTACGCGTACGCGGCACAGGCCGACGATGAACTGTCGGTGAACGAGGGAGAAACACTGTATCTAGAAGAGCTCATTGACGATGCGTGGTACCGCGCGCGGCGCCGTGCGGTGGATGCGTCGGGAAACGTGCTCCCGGCGGCCGACGAGGCAGGACTCGTGCCGGCCAACTACGTGGAAAGCAGCGCACCGCTCAAGCAGGTCGTTGCCGCGTACGACTATGCGGCACAGAACGAGGACGAGCTTAGCATGAACGAGGGCGAGACACTCGACGTGTACGAGGTCGACGACCAGTGGCTCTTGGCATCACTCCACGGCTCGTTCGGTCTCGTGCCGGCAAACTATGTAGAGGAGGGCGGCGCAGCGGCGCAGCAGGACGCAGGGCCGCGCGCGGAACCCGTTCCGGCACCCGCACCGCCGATCGAGGAGCCGGCCGAGGAGAGCGCACCGCCGCCGCGCGCCATGCCGCCGCCGTTTGCGCCGGTGGCTCCCGCGGCGCCGCCTGCACCGGTTGCTCCGCCTGCACCAGCCGCTCCGCCTGCACCGGCTGCTCCACCTGCACCGGTGGCGCCGGCTGCGCCGGCTGCTCCGCCCGGACCGGCTGCGCCGCCTGCGCCGGCGGCCCCCATTCCCCCTCCTTCTGCCTTCCTTCCCCCGCCGTCGCGCGCACGCGCAGACGAAGACGAGACGGACGGAACAGAGACCAGCGCAACTGCCGACGTGCCTGCAGCATGGACCGCGCCGCGTGCGTCGGCCGCGCCAGACGAAATGAAGATGTGGTCGGTAACGGTACGTCGCTCTACTTACCCAGGAACTCGACAAGAAAAAGAAGCGCAAGGGCAAGGGCACGCTCGGTATCGGCAACTGCGCACTGTTTTTTGCGACCGAGACGAATGGCGCATCGGTCCCTCAGATTGATATCAGCAACGTGCTGCACTCGTCGACCGACGGCAAGTACCTGACGCTCGAACTGTCTGGCGCAGCGAACGTCGAGGGTGACCTGCTCCAGTTCCACGTCGGCTCCAAGAGCGCCGGAGACGCCATCCAGTCCAAGATTGAGGCGAGCAAGAAGGCCGCGTCGCGCGGCAGTGCGCCGACGCCGACGCCTGCGCCTGCGCCTGCGCCTGCACCGTCGCCGGCCGTGACGGCGGGTCCCAAGAGCAAGTCCTCGGCGCCGCTCGAGCAAGAAATGGTCGTTGTGCTCTACGACTTTGAGGCGCAAGGCGACGATGAGCTGAGCGTTTCGGAGCACGACCAGCTTGCGCTCATCGAGAAGGAAAACGACGAGTGGTGGAAACTGCAGAACGCCGCGGGCGTCGTCGGTGTCGTGCCTGCGGCTTATGTCGAGATCCTCGACAGTGTGCGTGACATGCCGCAGGAGCCCGCAGCGCCGCGCTCGCAGACGTCGATCGTGAGCTCGACGAGCAAAGGCTCGTCGCGCCGCGGCAGCACCCCGAAAAAGGTCGGCTTCGAAGGCGGCGCCGCACCTGCGGCCAAGAAGCCGACGCGCACGCGCACCTGGATCGATGCGACCGGCAAGTTCAAGGTCGATGCCGAGCTCGTGGACGTGCGCAACGAGCATGTGCGCCTGCACAAGACGAACGGCTCGATGATCGAGGTCCCCTTCGCCAAGATGTCGGACGTCGACCTGGCCTACCTCGAAAAAGTTACTGGCCGCCGCCTCGTCATGGCGCCGTCGGACGTGGTGTCGCGCCCGCGTGCCGAGCCGCGCCAAGAACGGAGCCGCGCGCCGCGCGATCCGCGGTCTGTTGCGCCGCCGCGCGATCCACGGGCTGTTGCACCGCCTCGCGACCAGCGCAACCGGCGGTCGTCGCAGGTGCCGTCGCGCAACATTGACTGGTTCGAGTTTTTCCTCGAGGCCGGCGTCGATGTGGACAACTGCACACGGTACGCGACCTTGTTTGAGCGCGACCAGATCGACGAGGCGATCCTCGAAGAAGTCGACGCCAATATGCTGCGCAGCATCGGTCTGCGCGAGGGCGACATTATCCGTGTGCGCCGCCTGATTGACAAGCGCAACGGGCGCACACCGACGAACCGGACGCCGGCGCGCACCGCGTCGCCGCCCCGTTCGCGCGAGGACGAGCAGCGCCGCATTCGCGAGGACGAAGAGCTTGCACGTAAGCTCCAAGCGCAAGAGATTGCCGCGCAGCGCCGGGCGAGTGGCGCGGCGACGCGCGCCGAGCGCGTGCCGACAGAGAGAAAGGCGGACAAGCCGAGCCCTGTGCCGGAGCGCAGCCCCGCGCCGGAGCGCAGTCCGCTCCCGGACCGCACGCCCGAGAGCAAGAACGGGGTCGACGCGGAGACGATCGCTGCCGCTGTCGAGCTCCTGCGCGAGCGCGAGCGCAAGGAAAAGGAGGCAGACGAAAAGGACAAGCCCAAGGACAAGCCCAAGGAGGATGAAAAGAAGCCTCTCGACCCCGAGTCGGCGCTCTTTGACAAGCTCGCGGGCATGAAACCGGCGCCAAAGCCGACCATGACTGCAGCGGGCGCCAAGGCGCCGTTTGCGCCGGTGCCTGCGAACCAGGGCCTACTGCAGCCGCTCATCCCCTTGCAGGGCACGGGCCAGATCGTGCCGACCGGCACCGGGTGGCCTGCGTCGATGCAAGGCCAAATGACGGGCTACCCCATGATGCCAATGTCGACCGGCTATCCCCAGAGCCCCTTTGCAGGCGGCCAGATGCCGCAGATGCCGCAGATGACCGGCATGCAGGTCCCGCAGCCGCAAGCCCCGCAGCCGCAGCAGCCGGCGCTTGGTGCAGCGACGGCAGAGACGACGCAGTCCAACGACAAGTACAGCGCCGCGAATGTCTTCCAGCAGATGAAGACGGGTGCCTTTTCGCGCGATAACGACTCGATGCCGCAGAGCAGCGGAAAGTACGACGCACTGCGTGCACAGCCTACAGGGTTTGCTTCTGGTGGTATCGTGAGCGATGCGCCGCAGCAGCCGCAGATGGACGCGTCGCCGTTCGCTGGCGGATTCATGCCGCAGCAAATGACGGGCATGCCGATGGCGCCTACAGGGATGTATGGCCATCCGACAGGCGGCTACATGATGCCGCCGCAAGGGTACTATGGGCAATAGGGGTGCTAGCAATGTATATAGTGCCTGACGAGGATGAACCAAAAATAGGGGCACGCCGCCGCAGCGCCCCACGCTGGCCGGCGCCCCCCCCCTCACTTCCCCAAAAAAGTGGAGCAAAAAAGGCAAGTGACCCTAACCAGGCTCGAACTGGCGGCTTTGGAGTAACACTGAGGTATTAGCTCCACACTCTAACCAACTGAGTTATAGGGTCGTATTGCTGATGATCAGTGGACTGCGGGGCTACATAATGGCCCGACCCGCGCTAATTCCACGCATCCGCCCCGCCCCTTCTCATCGTCCGCCCGTGCGCAGCGACGCGCGTGGCCTTTGGGACGATGGCGAGCGAGGAAGGGAACTTGACATAGTACGTCGCATTACTCACGCAGTCTCAAGCAGCAGTGGCAAGAGTCGCTGCAGCATGCCGTCGACGAACTATGTGCGCTGCACACCGACACATCCATGGCCAAACAATGGCGTGCGATGCCGACCAACCGCGAAAGCGGGCGGGCTGCGCCGCCGCAAGACGCGGGCGACGTGTCGGTATCGAGTGCACTGAACGATGTACCTGCCCCGACACAGACGCCGACTCCGCACGGCGGCGACGATCCCGTCGCATTTGCCGTGATGCGCAAACGCCTCGGCGGCACCGACGTGTACCGGGCGTCGTGGGAGCACGCATGCCGCGAGGCGCTGCCGATGGAGGCGTTCGAGGCGGTGCTGCAGAATGCACAGCGCACGCCGCACTGGCTCCCGGTCGTCGAGGGGGCAGACGTGATCGAGGTCCTCGGTCCCCACACGCAGGTGCAAAAGACGCGCTTCCGCCTCGGCTGGCCGACGAGCGCGCGCGATGCGATCCTGCTTACCTATATTGCTGCAGACAGTGATGCGCTGGTGTACGTCGCGACGTCGGTGCCGCGCACGCACGATGCGCCGTCGTACCTGCGCCCGGCGCCGCCGTACGTTCGCGCACACGTCCACCTCTCGGCGCTGTTTGTGCGCCGCACGTCGCCGACGCGCCTCGCGCTGACCGCGTACTGGTCGTGGGACCTGCATGGAGCGCTGCTCGGCATCCGCAGCAATGCCATGGTCGCCTACTTTCCCCGGATGCTGCCGAGCCTTGTCGCGTACGTCGAACAGGAGCGCCAGGTGCCCTACCTGGCGAGCTACGGCGCAGGAGTTGAGGTGACCGCTTCCTTGTCCGGTGACGAGGTGCCGCTCGAACTCTCCTACACGGTCCTCGACGAGGACGAGGACGGGCCGAGCCACGGCATCCCCTTTGGCCCAGACGGCCTCGCGCCGCCGCGATCGATCGCGATTGGCCTGCCGATGCGCGGCGGCTGGGCACTGCATGTCAACGCCAAGGCCGCACGCAACAGCAGCGCCCAGTGGCGCGCCAAACTCGCCGTGTCTGCGCCGTATTATACCCTGATTTTGGAGCATGATCCAATCGAGAACGCCGAATCGTTTATTCGTGTACACATCGAGGTACGGCGTGCACCGTCTGGCGTCCAGGTCAACGACGAAGACGTCGCCGAGGTGCCGAGCGTGCCGCTGCCGAGCCGCCCGCCGCTGCTCGACCGCCTCGTGTCGGCGCATGCAATGTCGCCTGCGTCGCGCTTGAGCGATAGCCCCGACGTGCGTCTGCCCCGTTCGACGTCTTCTGGAACGCTGTCGAGCACGGTGCCTTCGCTGCAGCTTACGCCGCTCGCGTCGCTCGTGCGGCGCAACTACATCTACTTTACCTCGCTCCTGCAAGAGCCCGAGGCAAAGTGGACGCGCGTGTCGGACCTGCGTGGCGTGACCGTGACGCAACTCGACTCGATCGACCCTACGCTCGTGGTGTACCGCGCAGAGGCGACGTTTGTCGGCCTCTCCGTGTGGGACTTTTTCTCGACGCTGAGCCACCCCGAGCTCGCGGCGCAGTGGGACAAGACGTCCGGGCGCGCGGTGCTGCTGCGTGACATGGGCGGCCAGAGCGTCGTGTGGCATATGCACACGCAGGGCTCGTGGACGACGACGGCGCGCGACGCGGTCCTCGTGCAGACCGCGTACAAGTCGCCGAACTCGATCCACCTCTTTGCGTTCTCGACGGACGACACGGACGCCTTCCCGTGGCTCCCGCCGTCCGACCCCTCGTCGATCCGGACGCAGGTCGATCTGCGTGGCTGGAGCATCGAGGCGCTGTCGCCCACCACAGTCCACGTCACGCTCATGGAGCAGAGCGATCCGCGTGGCTGGGTCAGTAAGACGGCCGTGCCTGCGCAGATGATTGCGTCGATGGCCGGCGTCGGCGAGTACACGATTCGCAACGGCGGCCCACCGATCGTGACGCGCTTCCTGCACGCACGGGCATGTACGTGGCGCTACGACCACGAGCAGGCGACGTACACGCTCGAGTACGCCGCGGCCCCCGACGAGATCCTCGACGAAGCGGACGACACGATCGAGTGCGAGATCCGCTGCAGTATGGAGTCCTGGGCGCCGAATCTCGACGTTGCCGTGACGCCGCCGCCGCGCAACGTCGCGTGCCTGCGTCGCCACAAGCTGTCGCTCGGCGGCGGTGGCCTCTGGATGACGATCGAGCACAGCACCGCGGCGCTCGCCAACGAGCGCGTGGTCGTGACCGTGCGCAAAGGGCCGGCCCAGTCCAAGGAGCGCAATGTCGTGCTGCTCAACGGCACGCGCGCGCGCGTCGATTCCGACGACCTCGACCCCGCACAGGTCAAGGAGCTCGCGCGCCGGAAGCGCACCAAGCCGCAGCGCGTTCCCCTCGATTTTCACCCCCGCGCTGCGCCGGACGTGGCCGAGGCGGAGGAGACAGAAGACGCGGAGGAGGCCGAGGCACCGCAGCCCGCGCCGGCGCCGGCGCCTGCGGCGCAGCATCCGATGCAATCCGCGCTCGACGCACTGTTCCTTCTGCGCCGCATCAACTCGGAGCGCCATCCGGACCCTGCTGGCGTGCCGGCCGGCTGGGCGCTCGTCTCGGAGCGCAACGGCCTGTACATTCGGCGCAAGCTCCTTGAAAGCCTGTCGCCAACTGTGGCCGTGCAGCGCGCGGACAAGATTGTCGAGGGCATCGCGGCCGAGGAGCTCTTGCACCTTGTCTCGAACCTGGGGTGCCGTGCGCTCTGGGACGAGCGCATGGGCAATGCAACCACACTGGCTAGCTACGGCAGCGGCGCGACGGCAACGAGCTGGGTGGCGCAGGGTTCCTTCCCCTTCCGCCCGCGGCAGTTTGTCGTCAGCTCGCTCACGGCCTATGGTAGCCAGGTGGCGCCACTCACCCCGTCCGGGCTCATGTCGCCGACCACGTCGCGGCAGCCGGTCTACTTCCACGCGTCTGCATCGTGCGACATGCCCGACGTAGACCCGGCCAAGCTTAATCCGCAGCAGCTGCCGCTTGGGCGCGTGCTGATTGACGGCTGGATCTTTGAGACGCTCGATCCGTACAGCTCCGCCTCGTATGCGATTCCCAGCACACGCGCGACGCACGTCGTGGCGATCGACTATGGCGGCGCGATGCCCGCCTCGATCAATGCGCTGTGGAACGCGGCGCTGCCCCGTGCCGTGCTGCAGCTCGAGCACTTTTTGCAGACGCGCGGCCCTACGCCGTCGCTGCGCTCGCCGCCGGCTTGGATGCACGTCGTGGGTGACGGCCACGACGACGACCGCACGCTCGTCTGGACGCTGCAGCGGCCCCAGCGCCCGGTGTCGCTCCTGACGAGCGACTTTGCTGCCAAGGAGCGTACGATGCGAGTCGTCGTCCTCCTGCCGCGGCAGGATCTCTTGGCGGTGCCCGCGTCGCCGCCGACGCTCAGCCTGCAGTCGACCCCGACGTCGCCCATCCAGCGCGCTGCGAGCCGCAACTCGCACAAGCCGCGCGACGCGACCGAGATCAGCGTCGTGGACGTGCAGATCGAGCTACAGCACTATCCCCAGGGCTATGCCCTCGACGTCGCATGGGCCGAAGCCGAGCCGGCCTCGGACGAGACGCTCTCGGACACGTTTGACCTGTCGATCGAGCCAAAGACACCGCCGAACGATGCGTGCCCGCTCCAGGTCAAGGTGCTCGACCGCCCGCCGTCGGCGCTTCAGGCGGCGACACGCAACGCGGTCGACCGCTCGCACAAGCACCTCGTGCGTGTCGAGCTGCCGGGCGTGCAAAAGGACTCGGCGTGGTACACGCAGCTGCAGGCGCGCGGCGTCGCCGTGCGCGTGACGGCCACGCCGCTCGCGGCCGCCGCCAAGGCCCAGGGTACCGAGACCGGCCAGGTGCCGGTGACGTGCAACGGCAAGGTAGCCGAGATTGTTTATGGCGACGAGTCGGTGCGCAGCCTCGAGGAGACGGCGCTAGTCGACCAGCTGGAGCGCATTGCGCGCCCGGGGCCTGTGCCGTCGACACCGCGCGAGATGCCGCGCGGGTGGGAGCGCAGCGTCGACGCCAACGTCCTCGCGCAGCCGCTCGCCCGTGCGCACGGCTTGCAGAAAGATGCGCCGCCGAAGGAAGAACCGAAGCCTGCGTTGGCGCCGGCCGCGCCTGCGCCCGATGCACAGGCCGAGGCACCGTCGCCTGCGCCTGCGCCCATGTTTGGCCTCTTGCGGCCGTCGAGTCGCTCGCACAGCGCGTCGCGCTTCAACACGACACTGTCGAGCATGACGCAGCTCGTATCGCTTGGTGCCAAGGATGAAGAGCATGCGCAGCTGCCTGGCACTTTGCAGGACGAGCCTGAGGCGGCGCCGCGCGTGAGCATGCGCGGCAAGCCGCGCTACCGCCTGTCGACGTTGGTCCTCGTCTCGATCGTCTCGTTCCTGCTCGGCTCGCTTGTGCGCTCGCTCATCCAGCCGGCGGACTATATTCTTGTCCCCCCCACCGGCATAACTGAGGCGCCCCCCGCGCGTCCCGGTGGCCTGTCCGAGACGCGCAGCATGCTCGACATGGCCGCGCGCGAGATTGACTCGTTGGTCCGTGCAGCGCGTCAGCTGCATGTCTTTACCGGCCAGGCGGTTGATGGCGCGGCGCGTGGCGACCACCCCGTACTGGATACTCCCCCCGCACCTGCTGAGAACCTGGTACGCTGGCGCGAGGTGCGTCGCTTTTTCGACGTGCGCCTCCCCGGCCACTGGGACGTGGTCCTGGCGCTGGTCCGGCGGTAGTGGAGGGATGACAAATCCGTAGACAAATTTTTTGCATTCCCCGCCATGCAGTCGGACGACGTGATCTGGTCGGTGATCGGCCACCAGTTCTGCTCGTACAAGATCAAGTCGACGACGCATTCGACATTCTGCCGCAATGAATACAACCTGACCGGTCTGTGCAACCGGCAGTCGTGCCCCCTTGCGAACTCGCGCTACGCGACGATCCGCGAGAAAGAGGGTGTGGTCTATTTGTATATCAAGACGCCGGAGCGTGCGCACTCGCCGCGGAGGCAGTGGGAGCGTGTGAAACTCTCGAACCGGTATGGCACTGCTCTTGAGCAGATCGACAAGGAGCTCATCTACTGGCCGAATTTTATTGTGCACAAGGCCAAGCAGCGTCTGACCAAGATTACGCAGTACCTGATCAAGATGCGCAAGATTAAGTTGAAAGAGGAGGAACAGTACGTCGCACTACTAACCCAGACCCGAGCTCGTCGGTATCAAGAAAAAGACGGAGCGCCGCGAAGCGACGCGCGAAGTCAAGGCCCTGCGCGCCGCCAAGCTCGAAAAGTCGATCGAAAAAGAGCTGCTCGACCGTCTCAAGCGCGGCGCATACGGCGACGCGCCGCTCAATGTCAACGAAGATGTCTGGAACGCAGTCCTCGAAAATGCCCAGGCGCGCGTCCCGAACGAGAACGGCGAGGACGTTGCGCTCGAGGAGGAGCTCACGGACGAAGAGGAGGAGGAAGACATCGAGGAAATGGACCGCAACATGCGCGATATGGACGAAGACGACTATGGCCAGCGCGAGTTTGTCAGCGACGACGAAGAGTCCGACGACGACGACGACCTCGAGGATATGTACAGCTCCGAGGCGGACAGCGACGAGGAGTCCGAGGAGGACTCGGAGGACGAAAAGCCCAAGGGCGGCAAGCGCAAGGCGCCGCGCCGCGACCCCAAGCCATTCAAGCGCCCGGATGCCCGCGACAAGCGCGGCCGGCCCAAGCTCGAGGTCGAGTACGAGCAGGAGACCGAGCCGCTCACGGCCGAGCAGGTGGCCAACTGGTAGCCGTAGCAGCGTGTTTGCCACGTGGTACCTTAGTCAAGCTGCTGTGGAGGTTCACCGGCGAGGAAGCCTGGCGCAGTGGACCGTGTGCGGCATGCACAAGACCGTTGACGCGCTGCAGCGCAGCAGCCGATCCCGGTCGGGATCGGCTTCGACAACCAATAGCCGGGGGTCGAAGCGCAAGCGGCAGGCTAGCGCGCCGGATACCGAGTCGGGTTGGTGCTCTGCATCGTCAGTCGACGAGGCGCTGGAAGAGGCCAACTGGTACAACACCACCTCGGGCGACCAGGACTCGAGCGCACAGGAAGAAAATACGCCAAAGCGCCGAGCACGGGAGTCGCCGATGCAGGGGCGGGGGAACAGCCACTACTATGGACGCTGGATGTCGCTCCGTGCACGGTCTCAGCCAGCACGGCCCGTGCATGCAACACCCCTGCGCACATGGCGCCAGCGCGCGCGCATCGAGGCACTGGAAGCGTCGCCAGATGCGAGTCTTGACTCGATGGACGACGAAATCCGGCCGAACGAGCCACGCAAGCCGCTGGGGCGGGCGGCGCCGACACTCGGCGCGCCGGGAGGATTTGCTCCTGCCGCCTCGCCACGGCCCAAGGAAACCACATTTACACGATCGCCACGATCACACCGCTTGCGGCGGTACGAGAGCCCGGGAAAGGGGCTGTCTCAGGTCACACCACGGCCCCCACGCCCCGTGCGCCGCCGGCAGCGGTACACGGGTCTCGAGCGCCATTTTCGTGGCGTAGGCCTCGCGCCGTCTCCACAAAAGCCTACGGAAGAGAGCGGGATGAGCGATGCGGATGTGTGGGATGACGCGTCGGATTCCTCGTCGCTCAGCGACGTCGAGTCGGTGTCCACTTCGCTCTCGGAAGAGAGCGACGAGGAGCCGTCCGCGCTCGGCACCGCCCTACCCGGGCAGCCACGGAGAATGCGTACACGCTCCTTGTCCAAGTGGGACATGGGCGTGGCCGAGTCGACCGAGCCGCCGCGGCCAGAGCCACAGGCCGGCAACGAAATCTTTACGCAGCATGCGCTCCTGCGCCGGCGCCGGCCATCGCTCTTGGCCTTGTGCCAAGCGCGCGGAATTGACGTGCCGAGCGAGGCGACCAAGGCGACGTGTGTCGACTCGTTGCTCGCCTCACAGGTCTCGACGCAGGTGGCGGTTACTGACGCGGTGCGCACCGATATGCCGCCGCCGCCCAAGGCGATTCCCGAGCCGCAGCCCGCGCCAGAGCCACCTGCAGGCGATGAAGAGCTTAATGGACTGGACCTAGAGCGCCTCGAGCTCCTAGACCGCGAAATACCTCCGGAAAAGCTCGAGAAGCTCGAAAAGATTGGCTCGGGCGCGTTTAAAGACGTCTATGTCGGCAAGTACCACATCTCTCGCACGCGGACGTCCAAGGTCGCCATCTCTGACCTGCGGAATCAGCTCACGGACATGGATATCAAGGAGCTGACATTTTTGCGCGACCTGCGTCACGAAAACATTGTGCGTTTTATTGGCGTAAGCATTCCCGCCGATCTGCGGCCTGTGCCGTGCATGATCGTGAGCGAGCTCTGCTCGAACGGCGACATGTTTGACTATATCCGGAATACGCCGCCTCCGCCCGACGCGGACCTCTTTCAAATGCTGCTCGAGATCGCGCGGGGCTTGGAGTATCTGCACACGCGGACGCCCATGATTATCCACCGCGACTGCAAGTCGACCAACGTCCTGATCACCAAGGACCGCGTGGCCAAAATCAGCGACTTTGGCTTTGCGCGTGTCAAGCGCTCGACGCGTGCCATGGTCCGCTCGATCGTCGGCACGGTCAACTGGCAGGCGGTGGAGCTCTGGGTTCCGAAACCCAACTACAACGAAAAGGTGGACGTATGGAGTGCAGCGATGACGTTCTGGGAAGCACTCCAGTGGCACCAGCCCGAGAAACGCTATCCGTTTCAAGGGATGAACGAGCACCAAATCTATTTCAACGTCGGCCAAAAGGGGCAGCGGTACGTTTCGAGACTCACCCAGACCATTTATTGGCACGATGCGCCGCCGCTTTGGCGACGAAATTGTGGATTTGCTCGACCGTATGTGGGCGCAGCTTCCTCGCGATCGACCGACTATGACCCAGGTCTGCGAGGAGCTCGAGCGATGCATCGCGATGAAACGCGCAGCACTCGCTGCCCCTTAGCTTGTATTTTAGTTCTACGCTGGCTTGTGATTGGCCTGTGGAGGCCGTGCGTGTTGGCGAGCACGTACCACCTCGGATTTAAGCGAGTTGGTTCTAGTTTCCCCTCCATCCCCTTGCCATGACTTCGCAACAGCTTGCTACCGAATTCCTCAGTTCGATCACGAACCGCCGCACGATCTACCATCTGTCGAAGAAGCAGATCCTTCCTGATCCGCAGCTCATCCAACTCATCCAGCAGGCTGTGCGTGAGGCTCCTTCCTCGTTCAACGTGCAGAGCAGCCGCGTGGTGGTCCTGCTTGGCAAACAGCACGACAACTACTGGGGTCACATTGTTCCCGAGGCGCTGCGTGTGACCAAGGGCGACAAAGCCGTCGAGGCCTCCAAGGGAAAGCTCGCGGGCTTTGCGGCGGGCACTGGCACTATCCTCTTTTTCGAGGACGAAAACCTGATCAAGGGCCAGCAAGAGGCGTTCCCTGCGTATGCCACCGGCTTCCCTGTGTGGTCGAGCCATGCGTCGGGCATGGCGCAGATCTATACCTGGTCGCTCCTCGAGGCTGAGGGCTATGGTGCGAACCTGCAGCACTACGGCAACCTCACCGGCGAGACGCTGAAGAAGGTGTACAGCCTGCCCGAGTCGTACCAGCTCCAGAGTGAGATGGTGTTTGGCTACCCCGAGACGCCCGCGGGCGAAAAGGCGTACATGGACGATGACGAGCGCGTGCAGGTGTTCAAGTAGACACTAGAATCCACGGACTTTGTTACTCCTGCCTAACTGCATGTTTCCGGAGTATGGCGTGTTCCGTGAGGATTATCGCCGTGCGCCGTGCGGCCATCGACTGCGCGCACGCCTTCCTCACTCCCGCGGGGCTGTTTCGCAAGAACTTCGAATTCCGTCCAGGCATCCGAGCGTGGGCCTAATAGGCCCAACACGGAGATAATTTGTATTCCTCGAGAGCCAATCATACCCGCAGGTCGACGACTATTTAATATCCACATACGCCCGTCATCTTCCCACCACTGTCACCATGGCCAGCACTTCTACTTCCAAGAGCTTCCTCCAAGCTATCCAGAACCGCCGCACGATTTACCACCTGTCTGACAAGCAGATTCTTCCTGATGAGAAGATCCTGAAGCTTGTCCAGCAGGCCGTGCGCGAGGCGCCGTCCTCGTTCAACGTGCAGAGCAGCCGTGTGGTCATCCTCCTCGGCGAGCAGCACAAGAAGTACTGGCTCGAGATTGTTCCCGAGGCGCTGCATGCCGCCAAGGGCGAGAAAGCCGTCCAGGGCTCCAAGGACAAGCGCGAGGGCTTCGCTGCGGGCTACGGCACGATCCTCTTCTTTGAGGACGAGAACCTGATCAAGGGCCAGCAGGAGGCGTTCCCTTCGTACGCTCCCAACTTCCCTATCTGGTCGATGCACGCTTCGGGTATGGCGCAGATCTACACCTGGACGCTCCTTGAGGCCGAGGGCTACGGCGCGAACCTGCAGCACTACGGCAACCTCACCGGCGAGACGCTGAAGAAGGTGTACAACCTGCCCGAATCGTACCAGCTCCAGAGTGAGATGGTGTTTGGCTACCCCGAGACGCCCGCGGGCGAGAAGGCTTACCACCCCGACCACGAGCGCGTGATTGCTTACGGAAAGAGCGCGTAATGTACTTGAATAGCCGAACTATGAATTGCATACCATGCTAGTCCATAAGATACACAGAATGCGCGAGTGCGAGTGTGCAGTCCACAGCACGCCATTCTCTCGGAGAGCCAAGGCGCTCGGGCGATCCTGACTGGCCCGGGATAATTAAAACACGCGTCAAAACATGCCGAGACTGCCTGTTAGGGCATGTCACGCTCGGCGATAATTTTTCCCGCTGGGGATGATCCCCCCGCGCAAGTCCCCGCTCGCAAGACATAAATACCCGCAGTTTCTGACCGCACCTCAGAGACCATGGCGACGAAGCAAGCAGCCAAGATTTTCAGCGAGGTGGCCGCGAACCGCCGCTCGATATACGCGCTGTCGAACAAACCCATCCTGCCTGACCAACAGGTGGTGAAGCTCGTGCAGACCGCGCTGCGTGAGGCTCCCTCGGCCTTTAATGTGCAGAGCAGCCGTGCCGCTGTGCTGTTCGGCAAAGACCACAGCGCCTACTGGAACAAGATTGTGCCCGACGCGCTGCTGAAGGTTGCTGGCCAAAAGGCTGTGGATGCTTCCAAGCCGAAGCTGGATGGCTTTTCCAAGGGCTACGGAACCATCCTCTTTTTCGAAGAGAACAAGCTGATCAAGGGTCAGCAGGAGTCGCTTCCTGCCTACGCGTCCTCTTTCCCAATCTGGTCGCTGCACGCTTCGGGCATGGCGCAGGTCTACACTTGGGCGCTCCTCGAGGCCGAGGGCTACGGCGCGAACCTGCAGCACTACGGCAACATCACCGGCGAGACGCTCAAGGAGAAGTACAACATGCCAGAGTCGTATCAGATCCAGAGCGAGATGGTGTTCGGCTTCCCTGAGCAGCCTGCTGGTGCCAAGACCTCGTTGCCTGATGCGGAACGCGTTGTTTCGTTTGGCGCAAACTAAGGTGCATAGGCAGGTTCAAGAATTTATCGTACATTACGGGGGATATGTATAGACAATAGTATGCCCGGAACAGCCCGTGAAAGGCATGCGTCGCGCTCTTAGCGAATTAGCGAGATGTCAAAAACGCCGAGTGCGGGGGGTGGTGTGAGAAGGCCGTGAGCGGCTGGGATACCCTGGTCCTCGGCTGCCGCAGCGTTTTTCGGGGAATCTCCACATTGAGATGTTCGCCGTCAAAGCGGGCGCGGATGGCAGTCATGATGGCATCTGAGCCAAAAGTGATGCGCCGTTCAAAGTGGTCGCTCTCGTCATTGCCCCAGCGGCTGGCAATGATATGAAGCGTGCGCCGATTAAAGCCTTTCGTCGCCAAGGTGATACCATCGAGCGAAAAGCCGGGCACATGCAATGAGAGCGTGTATTGCTGCTCTGTAGTCACCATAGAAACGCGTGTATCTTGCCGAATCTGGCGTTCCATTGCACGAGACTGGTTCGTGTCTTGTTGCTGAGGCGATTGACACCGTTTGAAGCCCGTGTCAATCTTGGGCAGATTCGCACAAAACGCTTCACACAGGGAACGCTGAGGCTTGGGCTCGCTCAGTGCTGAGCGAGCCGTCGGAATAACTGAAGTTGTTAGCGCTTCACCTGTGCTGAAGGAGCCGAGCGAGTCGGCGCGGCCACCGTCCTGTTCCAACTGGGCTACGCCTTGATCCGGTTCGGTCCTCGGTGAGGTGTACTCCGAGGTATCCAGGGAGGCTTCCGAGCGCTGGGGGGACATAAGAGGCGAGGGATCCCGTCGCGAACTGGTCGGCCAGTATTCGCGTTCTTCCTCGGCAGTGTCGTTAGAAAGGTACATTGTGTTTGGCCCCTTTGTTGAGCCTGAACGCGGTCCCGATACTGCTTCCTGCTTTGAATCCGCATGGTCAAAAGCAGAGACGCCGGTGATGGACCGCGGCCGCATCGGATGGACGTATACATCCACCGACGGCGACGATTTGAATGCGTGCACTTGAGGCCGTTGGCCTGCGTTTTTCGATGCAGTTTCAAGCTGTTGCGCATTCGGAAGACGCTGCTTTGCGTTGGAAATGGTCACCGCGGTGATCGAGCTGCGGCGGACAAAAAGGTCAGCGCGCCGCCCAAACAGCAGCCCTTGGTACTCGTCGTCTTCGACATCGTCCACATGCTCGCCTGATGGGTCGTCAGAAGGTCCAAGATACATGTCATGCGAGTCGCCACCGTCGGAGCATGGCGAGTTCATGTTCAAAAAACTGCGCCAGCTCTGCAGAGACGATTGGGTATCATCATGCGAGTCGCGATTTCGCCCCGCATCGCCAGGCGGTAGCAATGACCGCCAGGAGTCACAGGATGCATCGCGTTGCTGAGAGCCATTGTCCTGGTTAGGATCGGTGAGTTTCGCGAGTGCCGATATGCGAGCGTTGATTCTGTCGGGTTCAGCACTGCGGTGTTTCTCGGTGATGTGGGTGTCATTTTCGGTATGAGGGGGACAAAGGAAGGGGCCTTCCGGTACAGGCCCGGAATGCGACACCATTCCGGCGCAGTAAGAGCCCTCAGATCAGCGCGTACACAGCCGTTAGGCCCGGAGCAAAAGAGTAAGACGATTGTCCGTGCTGTTCCGTCAACCCGATTTCAGAACTGCCACAGAGGGCATAGCCTCGCACCTCGGCCGAGAAATTCTGCGTCGGTCAACACGCGTCGTGCAGGACGCAGTGTCCACGTGCAGTGGGAATGGATCCAACCAGAGGTATGGTACAGGCTATAGAAAGGGGCCGTTCTACTTGCTGGTTTCAAGAGGCGCCCCAGTGAATGCGGTAGGCATGGGTCCGCTCGGTGGCCCGAGTACATAGTTAGGATGCATTTGCACCAAGGAGGCGTAATAGTGTTGCATGACCGGGGTGGTCACCTGTCGGTCAGTGCGAGGAGACCTACCATTAACCGCCAATCGATAATATTAAGGAACTCTTTCTCCAGCAGGTTCAATTCGGCGAGTGAAATACCTCCCACGCGGGCATAGTGCACTGGGTAAGCCCCAAAAGTACGCACTGTTGGTACTGAACGAATCGCACAATGCCTTGCTAGCGCAGACCACGGCCGCACAAACGAAACGATGCACCGTCAGGCTGCAAATTGTAAATCCGCTCAGCCGTTCGCAGACCCGATCGATATAAACCAAAATAATCAGCATGCACGGCTTATCCAGGGTTGTGTATTTGGCCATACGGCGCAAATAGGCGGCAATGCTAATACCCGGCGTGGCACGCGAGTGGAATCGCGTGAGGTCAGTAGGATGGAGCGGAATACCATCATTGTGCGACATGAGCTGGGCAAGCATGTCGGCTGCGTAAGGGGCGGCGACCTACCAATGAGCGTAAACAAATCTTCGGGATCCGCATCAAAGAATCTCCCTGGAAGTTCCCGTTGAGGGGCTGTAGTATTGGAGTGATCCCCGCTGTGCGAGTGCGAGTGTGTACTACTCGGCGCCTGCGTGGTCGGGGAGTCGGCGG
Organism: Malassezia japonica; assembly: GCF_029542785.1. Classification (NCBI taxonomy): domain Eukaryota; kingdom Fungi; phylum Basidiomycota; class Malasseziomycetes; order Malasseziales; family Malasseziaceae; genus Malassezia; species Malassezia japonica. The sequence goes on along the minus strand of NC_083373.1, from coordinate 774,678 downwards.
ACTCGTGTGAGCGCGAGCCATCGCTGCTGTGCTGAGACAAGACTGCAGATGGCGACCATTTCTGGTAGGTTGTGCTTTGGGACACTGTTTGGTCCGCGTTTCGTTGCGGCTCTTGCGCCGCTTCGGGGCTCATATCGAGCTTATTGGTCGAGGGGTGTACGCCTGCTCCAATTCCACCGCGTTAGATCGAAACAAAGTTCAAGTACGTTGTAGTACTGCGCCCCATCGCACACGCGCACTTTTCAAATAAAAACCCACACACGTCGGCCGTGGCGTGCCTCGATCCACAGGATCGTACGAGGGCCAAAAGTTGAGACACGATCCCCGTCAGCTTCCCGCTGGTCACGTGCTCGTGCTTGGACCAACAGCGAGTCTTGGGGCCACGATGGAGATCGCCCAGCCGCACTCGCAGGTGCTGGAGGAGAAGCTACAACGTGTTCTCGGTACCAATGCACAACTCAAGGCGGATCTGGAGCGTAACACGGATCCCGTATCGAAGGCGAGCCAGCGGTAGGTTATTTGGCTGACGCAGCCTGATCCACTACGCGACGACCACCACCGAGCCGCTGCTGGGCGTGAGCGTTGGTTCTACCAGCGAGGCACGCGAGGCGCCGAAATCGCCGGGGTGCTGCATCGTGATGTGATGTGGTATCTCTATGGCCTACCCCATGAGCTTGCTGACGTCCTCAGGCGGGTACTTGGTCTGCGCAAAAGTCATGAGCCGCTTGAGGCTTTGGATATACTTGCGGCTCACCTCATCGTTGAGCACTTACGTTAGATGTACACTAGTAATGACATACCATGAGCAACGTTGGTTGTATACAACTTTTCTTGTCCGGAACGCTCGTGGATACTGCGGTCAGATAAGCCACGCACCCTACGGCCGTCACACCGATCGGCCACGGCGCATTGCCGATGGACAGCTGCAGATACGAGTCGTTTGCCATGCGGTACTCGCGCTGCTGCATATAGTGCACGATCTCGGCGATACGCATGAGCACATCGGGTGCGACTTGCTGGGTCAGTCGGTCGACGTACACGGCGGCGCAGACCTTTAAACAGGGGCTTGAGGTACTCTCCGGTCTGGACGTGGGTCGCGCTGACCATGCGCCCTTGGGTGCTATGCCGTACATCCTCTGTGGTCAGGAAAAAAAGAAAAAAAAAACGTACCGGGACGCTTGTCAAGCGTCTCGCCCCACTCGTTGTAGAGCCCTTTGAGGGTATAGTAGATAATGGGGTAGACGCGCGCAGTGTCAGTGCGAATCAGCTCGAGGTCCAACAGAGAGTCCATGCCGATTCCTTCGCGCATATGAGGCGCCGGCTTCGACGTGCCCTCATCCTTTGCCTTTCCCTGAACCTTTTCGCGGGTCAGGTCGCTTTCAGCGCCCTGCAACGCCTTGACAAAGTCGTTGCGGCCGTGCGGATCGCCGCTGTGCACTTCGATGAGCTCTAGCGCACGCAGGCGCAGGCGGCGCTCCTTGTCTGTTTCGGCAAAAAGTCGGATCGGCTCACCCTTTTGGCGCAAACGCAACACGGCCTCGTCATTAGAGATGGAAAAACCCTCTTTGGCTTCTGGCGCCTTGTCCTTCGCCGGAGCGGGCGGAGGTGTCGGCGCGCGTACAGGCTGCGGTTCCGGCGCCGTCTCGGGCGCCGGGGCCTCTTTTCGAACCAAGTCGCCGCGGCGCACGTACTTGGCCGCTGGATCGCTCGGCGTCTCGGCCTGGCGCTTGCGCGCTTGGATCTGCGCCTTGAGCGCGTCCATCGTCCTCCACTCGGAGCCACGCGGCGCGAAGCGGCGCCGGTTTCTTTCGGCCGAACCCTCCTCGGCAGCGGGCCCATCCGGCGCCAGCCTATTACACCGCAGGGTTCGCTTTGTACGCAAACGAGACAGCATGCCCGAGAGTATCACGCTGAAGACGGCCGAGTTCGACTCGCGTTTCCCCAACCAGGTACGTTGGTGGTGATGAGTAGCTGACCGACAGAACCAGACCCGCCACTGGTACGTTCACTGACCTTTTCGCCCGCAGGACTAACACTCGACGCAGCTGGCAGAAGTACGTTCGGAAGCAACTGACTCAGCTACGCGGACTACTACCGGTGCATCAACAAGAAGGGTGAGGACTACGAGCCTTGCAAGCTCTTTTTCAACAACTACAACTCGCTGTGCCCCAACGAATGGGTAGGTTTTCTTGGCTCACACAGATTGCCAAGTGGAACGAGCTGCGTGAGAACGACGCGTTCCCTGCCAACCTCGAGGGTTAAGCATGCCCTGCTAAATAGCACGGCAGCGCCAAAGCAATGGGCGTCACCACTCCGGGAAACGCTATTCTCTATGTAGCTCAGGCTGCGCACGCCCACGCATGCGCCGTATCGACGAGCGCGGCGAGCTGTGCAGTACGAGCAAGTGTGTCGGCCCACTGGACGCTCTGGGGATCAGTACATAGGAGCGTGCGTGCTTCGCCGCCGTTCAGCGGCACGACGTGCGCCTCAACCTCGTAGCCGCTGGCCTGGTCAGCAGTCGTGCGCAGCGCAAGGTTGGCCATGGCTCCGTGCGTCGGCACGGCAAATGTCATGCGCAGCACTGAGCGCCCGGGTGCCGGCGCGGCCTCGAGGTCGACCGTGACGGGGATGGCGCACGATGATGATGCCGCGTTGGAAAGCAGCTCGCCGAAGCGCGCATAGTCGCGCAGCAGCGCAAGCGCATCGTACAGCTGCGCGAGACAGGCAAACGGCAGGCTCGAAATCGCGCGCGTTTCCTGCGCAAACTCGTCGGTAGCCGACGCGCGGAATGCGCCGCGCGCCGCGCCGAGGAAGCGTGCGAGGTACGTCTCGCCGGCCCGGTCGGCCGGCGCACTGGCCCATGGGCGCCCCGATAAGCCGCAGGCGTGGCACACACCTTGGGCGACGCGCTGCGGCACCAGCACGGGGGGATTAAGCAGCGCGACGTACGTGACCGGGCGCTGAACCGGCTTTTCACTCCCGCTCGGCGTCCAGAGCGGCGCAACAGCCAGGACAGGACCGCTGCTTTGTACGCCTTTTTCGATCGCTGCGACGAGCTCAGGGGGAGTATGCGCCGGCGCGCGTGCATTCGCGGCACCGGACGGAACGGCGCTCGGTGCAATGCGCACCGTCGCCGTGTACGCTCCGCGGCTCGCCAGTACGGGCGAGGCATAGTGGAGCGTGAGGTAGGGTGAAACGACATGGTGCCACGCAATGCCTTGCGCACAGCGCACGAGTGTCGCAGCAGTGTCAGGATGCGTATCCGCGAGCATCGCCAGTGCATCGCTGTGCAGGCCGCTTACACCGAGCCTCGCAGCCTGTGCGAGGCACAATTGCTCGGCCGCTGTGCCGAGCTCGTCGAGCTGCGCAAAAAGGTCGACAGGCCGCTTCGGCTCTGTATGCAGACTTGCACAGAGCTCGTCAATGTACGCAAGCGTCGCGAGGTGCGCGACGAACCCTTGCCAGAGCCGCAGCGCATCGGTATACTGCGTAGGCTGTGCTGCCTCGGCAGGACACGCGCGGAACACCGCGCGGTCGACCGGCACGCCAAATAGCACATTGGTAAGCTGCTGAAGGACGTTTTGCATCATGCGCGGCAGGCGCGAGTCGGATGCGCCCTCGCTGTGCGCATGGCCATCGGCGTGTGCGTACGAGAGCTTGAGCTCGACGTGCGGCACGAGCGCTCCGCTCTGAAGGCCAAGCTCAATGTCTAGCACAATAATGCGGCCGCCACTAGTAAAGGTATGCGTGCGCTCGGTCCCCTCGTCGACGCGCTCCTGGAAACACTCGAGCTGCAGTTCAGTGGCCGCGGGCGAAATAGCTGCACAGAGCCCGTCGAGCAGCCCGAGTGCGGCGGCGCGGTCAGCACACGCGTCGCCCCGTAGCGCGCCTTTATACAGGCTTTCTGGAAGGGTATGCACCGCGCCCGGGCGCGCCGCGAGCGCGGTCGACTGCTGGATGCCCATCGAGGCGCCCACGAGCTCGATGGCCTGTGCGCCAAGCTCGTGCACGCTCGCCGGCCCATTTTCACTTGCCGGCATGGCCTGCACACTCTCGCGCATCGCCCGCACTGACGCGCCGAGCACGTCCATCGCGTCGGACCACGACTCGGGCGACAGGGGGGCCTGCGCACGTTCTTGCGCTTTTTCGACGGGGTACAGCCCCAGGTGGCGCGCTGTCGGCTGCGACAGAGTATGCGCCTCGGAATCTGTGCTGCCTATACTTGAGCGCAGTGCGCCCAGCTGCGCACGCAGCTGCGCCACGAGCTCGTACGCAGACGCCGGCGCACCTGCCCCCTCCCCAGGAGGCATCTCGGCTCGGGGTTAAGAAAGCCACGTGGGTTGATCCGTGCCCTGGCTAATAGGTACGATGAGTGGCCAAGGTACGCCGGATCGGTCGGGCGCCTCGGCGAATACTAGCGTTGCAGACGTTGTGTCTGCCGCGCTGAATGACGCCCCGAAGAAAAAGAGACAGGTAGGTATCCATGCTAACGCAAGCGCGTGCATTATTCGTGTGCCGAGTGTCACAGACGGAAACACAAGGTACGCCTACTTTCTTACACAGTGTGACCGCAAAATTCCGTGCCAGCCATGCGTTGAGCGGGGCTTGGGTGAGCTATGTCATCCCTATGGCGAGGGTGACCAATTTGGAAACCTGCACGAGCGCGTGCGCCGCTTAGAAGTGCTTGTTCAAGGCCTGGCCTCGGACCATAAAAATCTGGAGTTGAAGCTCGCCAAGGTGGACTATAGCGACGGCGAGCGGGACAGGAGTGTGTCGCCCGACCGCGATGCTACTTCAATGAAGCCCATGCCATTTGCGCGGAGCGCACGCGACCCTGCGGCGATGTACGGTATGGAGCGTGGCGAGCTGGTCCGCCTCGAGGAGCGGGGAGCCGGTGAAGACGCAAAGCCGCCGGCCGCGACCTCGCTGTCGAACGACGGCACGAGCTGGTTTGGCGAGCTGGCGCTGCCTTCCATGTCGCAGCGTGCTGTATGTGCCGAAGTGGACGGAGAGTGTCTCGAGGTCCAGAGCTCGATTCCCCGGTCGCCTGCCTCGGCGCGCATCGCGACGCTGATTGCCGAGGGTGGCGCTGCGCCGAATGTCGTCCAAGTACTGATGGACCTCATCCCGCCGAAAGAGAAGTGCGACAAGCTCGTCGCGAACTTCTTCCGAGAGCTCAACGATATTGTGGTGCCGGTGCATGAGCAGACCTTCCGGCTGGTATACGACGAGCTGATGAACTTCCGGTTTGGCGATCCCAGCACGCAGAACCAAGGGGATGGAGCACGTCATATTCCGTTCCTTGCGTCGCTCTTCATGTTCCTCGCCCACGCGAGTCTCATGCTTCCCACGTCCGAGTGCACCGACAAAGAGGCTGTGGACCAGGCGCTGCACTTTTTCCACGCAGGACGCCAGTGCATCGAGGTGGGCTCGTTTATCCGTGGCGATCACATTGATTTGGTGGCTGCGAACCTGCTGGCGAGCAAGTTTTGTATCATGTTCCGCCGCACGTCCAAGGTGTGGATGTACATTGGCGCTGCAGTGCGTGGCGCACAGAGCATGGGCCTGCACCGCGACGGAGGCAAGCTCGGTCTGGATGCCGTCACGACCGAGCGCCGGCGGCGGCTCTGGTCCGTGCTCTACCACTGGGACAAGGTGATTTCGATTCTGGTCAGCCGCCCGTCTGCCATCTTTGATGCGCACTGCGACACGCTTCCCCCGTCGGATGTACCACTCGAGCAGCTGGATGCGACCAAGCCGGCGCAGCCGCCGACCGGCCTCGAGCAGGGTCCGCTCCCGACTTCGTTCCTGTTTATCGCCGTCCGCCACGAGCTGGGGCGCCTGATGGGCAAGATTAGCGAAATGTACCAAGACCTGCGCCACCCCGTGCGCCACGACGACGTGATGCGTATGGACGCACAGCTGAGTGATCTCATTACAAAGCTCCCTCCGATCTATCGCCTTGCGACGCAGCCCGGCGCGGATCACAGCAAGGACGAGAAGTCGCCGGTGGTGCACTTCCACCGCTACCTAATTAACGTCGAGCTGAACTTTGCACGCATTACGTTGCACCGGCCCTATGTGCTGCGCACCAACTCCAAATACTCGCGCTCGCGCGAGATTGCGTTTGACACCGCACGGAACGACCGCTACGTCCGCGATGAATTCGACAAGGTCGTGCCGCCGGACACACGTGCGCGGTGCTACCAGCTGGGCGGGCTCTATCGCCTGTTTAACACGGTGCTCATGTACGGCATCATGCTTCTCCTGGAGCGCGATCCCAAAGAGCGCGAGGCAAACAAGGCGTTCCTGGAGCAATTTATCGAGCAGAACAAGATGCGCACGGACCTGTGCAGTCGCCGCGAGATCAAGATTGTGCAAATGTTCCTTTCCAGGGCGGAAGAGCACAATCGTGATGCGGCCAAGCGCCGGGCCCAGCGAGCCAGTGCCAGGGCCCAGGCACAGGCGTCGCAGGACAACTCGGTGGCCAACTCGACGCCGGAGCGCTCCCAGAGCTGGGACGATCTCGAATCTGCCCAAACCTTTCTCACTAACCTGGGCAGTTTCAACGGCGCATCGCTGGAGACTGGCGCTGCTCAGCCTCCAATGCAGACAAACGACGCGTACTTCCCGCCGACGACGGGCGCCGAGATGAACCTAAACCTCTTACAGCCGGGCAGCGACCTGATGTCTGACCTGGACCCGAGCAGTGCTGCTGCGACGTTCGACCAGCGCTTGGCAATGTACGATACAGACTTCCTTATGCAACCCAACGTGTGGCAGGGCGGGTTCTCCTATCCGTCCGGGACGACGCCGGGGTACATGCCGACGGACCCCGCATCCCTCTTTCCGATGATGCAGAGCAGCTCGAGCTTCGACTCGGCGTATGTGCCAATGCCACCACAAGGGTTCTCATCGAATGGCATGACCCAGCCGAACATGATGCCGTGGGAGGGAATGATGGGTACACCAAAGACAGATACGCCGTAGTGAACAGGAATGGATTGGATGAATTGGTCTATGGCTAGTCCTCGTCGTTGAATGGATTATGGACATATTCTTCGTCGTCGTCGGCATCAAGCGCACTTGGCGCTTGGTCGGCAGGCGCGGCGGCGGACGAGACTGGGGTCTTGGCACTCGTGTCGGTGCTCTTGGTCGTCTCGGGCTTGGTGTCCGCGTCGGTCTCTTTTGACTCGACCTTGTCGTCCGTCTTGGCGTCCTCTTTAAACGTGGACTTCGCTTCGTTTTCCTTGCCATTGCCGGTCTTGGCCGCCTTGGAAATGCCGCCCTTGGCTTTCTTGCCGTCAGCCGCCTTGGTCTCCGGCACCTTGGCCTTCTTGTCGCTGGCCTCCTTGGCCGCCTTGGCCTCGGTGCCTTCCTCCTTGGCCCCGCTCGCCTTGCCCTCGGCATGATCTTCCGTAGTCTTGCTATCCTTGGTTTGTTCTGGTGGTGTGGCCTCCTTTGCTTTCGAGTCCTGTACACTCGTGTCCTTTTCCGTGTCCTCCGCAGTGTCACGCTTACTGTTCACCCCCTCGGCCTGCTCCTTGATCTGCTTCTCGGCATCGGCCTTGGCCTTGTCCGCCTTGGACACGCCGCCGCTCGGATCGTCGTCCTCGCGGCCGACGTCTGCCCAGGTCGACAGCTTGGCATTCGCCGAGTTGTGGCTTATGCCCGTGGCCGGCGCCTGCTTAGCGTACCGCTGCCCCCAAAGCGGCCCTTTTTGCGCAGGCTTGCTTGGGCGCGGTACGTCCTTGCTCGGCACCGCCGGCGGCTCGCTCGCAAGGCGGTCCAGCTCGCCGTCGCGCACCGGCTCCGGGTCCTGGTCGTACCGGTGGCCGAGTGTGTGGTGATTCGCTTCCCAGTCGTGGCGGGCGCCGTCGTGCATCATATTCTCGCGCCGCAAGCGGAACGGGCTATCTTGCGGCAGGTTGCGCATCGCCTGCTCGGCCTTTTGGCGCAGGTTCATAAAGGTCGAGCTCATCTTGGCAATGCCATCTGGGTGAGTCGTGCCACGTACTTTCGGTAAAACGCGTCAAGTCCGCCTGGAGCTTTTTCCCGTCGGCAATGAGCTCGTCTTGGAAACTATCGCCATAAACAGGTGCGCCGTTTGTGCCATGTCCATGCGGGGGAACATAGGCAGGATCGCGGGGCCGGTACTGCCCTGTCCAGTGCGGAGCCGGCTGTTGCGGCGCCTGCCCTGCAGGCTGGCGCTCGCCGCGCGGCCGCACAACACGGGGACTATAGCGCAGCTGCGACGGGTCCCAAGTCTGCTGCCGTGCAGGCCAGGCATGCGCGACCGGAAACGGGCCCTGGCCCTCCATGGCGAGCTGCTGCGCAAAGCGCGCGTCGTTCTGGACCGCCTGCTCATCGGCACTGGGCTTGTACTCGGGGTCGCTCACCTGGAGCACCGCCGGCATTGCGGACTCGACATTGCCGCGATGCTTGGCGAGGATGTCTGCCAAGACATGCTTGTCCGTATCGGGAAACATGCTCTGTAGCTGCTCGACCTGCGATGCGTACTGCTCCTTTTTCTCTGCATTGGGGACCGCCGGAATCGCATCGGGTCCCGGTGCATTTCCGTGGCTCTCTTCGAGCGCGTCGCTCAAGTCGCGCAGGTCAACCAGCCGCGGATCCGTCGACATGGCCGTCAGCCCTACGTGCCTGGCCCCGCTGCTGACTAAGAACCGGCCTGTGCGTTCGCCATGCAGGTGGCTGTGGTGTACAATCTCACGGCGGGCGGCGGCGAGGCGCAGCGTGTCTTGGACACGTCTGTGCGCCCCGCGCTCGAAACGAACAATGTCCAGGCTACCTACCATGCGACCGAGGCGGAGAACGGTGCGCGGCGTGTCGGCCGCAATGTGTACGAGAGCGGGTCGGGGGCGCTGACCGTGGTCGTGCTGGGCGGCGACGGCACGGCGCACGAGCTGCTGGACGGCATGGCGGACGAGTGTGGATTTCCGCTTACTCGGTCCGTGTCGCTGGTGCTCGTACCGACCGGCACGGCGAATGCGCTGTATGCCTCGCTCTTTTCGCCGGACATGGAAAAGGACGGCTGGGAGCTGCACTCGCTGCAAGCCTTTGTGGACAAGAAGGCGCCAAGTGCTCTGACCGTGATGCAGGTCGCTGTTCCCGGCGAGCCAAAGCACTTTGCGTGTGTCGTTGCGTCGCAGGCGCTGCATGCAGCCATCTTGCGCGACTCGGAAGCGCTGCGTGCCTCGCACCCAGGCATTGAGCGATTCAAGATTGCGGCAGAGCAAAACATGACCGTCTGGAGCGACGCCGAGCTCGTCCTGTACCCCGGAAAAAGCGGCGTGCAGCTGTACGATCCCCATACCAAGTCGTTCGAGGAGCTGGCCGAGGCCGATATGGACGGCGTCGTGGTCGACGGCCCATTTGTTTATATGAACGCCATGACTGTCGATCGTCTGGAGCCGCAGTTTGTCCCGGCGCCCTTTGCGAGCGCCCACTACTCCACCGAGCTCCAGCGGGGAAGCGAACAGCTCGACGTGATTGTCGTCCGACCGCGGCGCAGCCCTGCGCTGCGGCACGACGAGATTACCCAGGGAGAGCGCGAGCAGTTTGCGAGCGGTCCGCTTGCGCAAGTCATGTTCCAAGGCATGTACAAAGACGGGGCGCACGTTGATTTTGTCTATGCCAAGGACGGGTCTGTACAGCCTAGCGGCGACGGCGCGCCGGTCGTTGAGTACTTCCGCGCAGCCGGTTACTATTGGCGCCCGGGTGCATCGGATGCCAAGGCCGGCACGACGTGCATCGACGGCACAGTGATCGACGCATCCTCGACGCATGTCACTGCGGACGGACAGTGCGGGGTATCTGTTTATCAATAAGGTTTCTTGGCCGTAATAAGGGCACATCGGACCATGCCCACGTCGCCGCCGGATGCCCATTGGCCGACGACGCTGCCGAACACACGGAGGCCACGCAGCTCGAGGCGTCCGCCGCGCCATTCGGCATCGGTTCCGAGGCGCTTGAGAAACGTAGAAAAGCCGGGAAAGACAGCGTCGGAAATGTCGGCCATGTCGACGTGCTCGAATCCTGCGTCGTGCAGCTGTTGCGCATAGGTATCAAGTGGGATAAAAGAGCCAGGCGGCGTGCCGCTTAGGGCACACGTAATGCGGTGCATAGCTCGTTTCCAAAGTGCCGGCGCATGGGTCGGCGGAGCGAGCGACGACGGCGTGCACTGCGCCGCGTTGGGGTACGGCCACGCACTGACCAGGTCGACCAACGCCAGCGTCCCGCCTGGAGCAAGGCGCGCGTATGCACTTTTGAAAAAGGCGGGGCGGCTGGGAAAGTGGTACGCACAGTCGAGTGCGAGAATCGTGTCGTACGAGGGCAGCGAGCTGCCGTTCTCGGCCATGCGTTTGCCCTCCTCCCCTTGGAGCCAGGTACTAGCATCGGCGCACCATACCGTGCCTTGGCTGCCTAGCCGATCCTGTGCACGGCGTGCATGCGCATGCATCGACGTTACGCCATGCAGTACGTCTGGCCCTCTTTCTCTTAGCACCAGCAGCGAGTCGCCTGCGCCATGTCCCACGTCGAGGATCCGTGCGCCGCTAGGTATGTGTGCTGCGTCATGCAGCCTCCGCGCGAGCGCTGCATTAGCCCATGGACGTACCCTCGCACGCATCCGAAAACTGGCGCGTCGCTCGCCAGTCCCCCATGTTGAGCCACTCTGCCCCCGGCCGCTCGTTCAGGGCCTGGTGCTGCACGGCCGCGTACGATTCCGTCATTGTGGAGGAGATTGTCTACAGAGGTATGTACATGCGTATTAAAGCGCGTCGTGGAGCACGGCTTGTGGCGCGGCCAGGCGGTCCTGCACCGAGCGGATTGTGCGCCATGCCAGATTGCGCAGTGCTTCTGGGCTCACGGTGCGGACCGCGATGGATCGTGCTAGGTTGCCGAGGCCAAGCTCCTTGAGAATATCACTGTGGTCGCCAAGTGCCTGCTTGACCATATCCTTGGTAATCGGGCAGCTCATTGTGATAGTCGGCTGTGCCGAAATGGGGATATGGAAGGCGAGGATCTTGATGCTAATGTGCAAGTCCAAGAGGATCTGGAGGTTGGACTTCTTGCTGCCCTGCACAATCCCGCAGCGATTGACGAGATCCTTGAGCACGTCGTGCGACGGGTCGTCCTGGACGTTGTAGCTAAGTTGGCACGGGACGTTGACGGTGGTCTTGTTGCGTGCCGCGATCGTCTGGTCGTCCAAGTCGCAGTACCCAATCGGCGTCGACTTTGCATTGTTGTCCCAGGCTGTGGCATTGAGCGAAGTGATGTGCGCCGAGATATAGTTTGGATTCGCAACGATGGCGTTCAGTGTCGCATTTATCGAAAACTTTTCGTCCTGGATCTGGACGTCCTGGATGCTCTGTGGCAAGTCGATGCCGTTCAAGCCAATGTTCGGTGGGCGCAGAAAGATGACAATAAGCATAATGATGCACAGCGTAAAGATGATACCAATCACCAGGATAAAGGCGAGGATCCGAAAGACTTTCGAAAGGATCGACAGCTTCTGGAACGAGCGGCGATCGTCGTACGACCAAATGCCGCGCGGCGCGTGCTGGTGCGCAAACGCACGCTCGTTCGGCGAACTGTACATCTGTGCTGGGTAGTACGTATCCTCCGGGTCGCCCTGGTAGTGCGCCGGGTGCGATACTTCGACCGCCTTGTCTTCGTACTCGTCCGAGAGGTTCGACGAGCGGGGGTTCAACGCAGGTGCGTCGAGGTAGGGTTCCGACACGCCCGCCGCCTGATGTGCCGCGTACGGCTGCATGCTCAGCGGCTGCGGGGCCGCGGCCTCGGTGAACCCGCCGTGTTCGATCGGGGGCAGCGGCCGGCTGGTGCGCTGCGCCATGGTGGAGGGGAGACAAACACCGCCACGCCAAGACGGGATTCTAGTAATTATTTTCCGCTCGGGGCAACGAAATTCTACAGGGTCTAGCGCGAGAGATGGTAGTCGTCGATCCGGAGCAGGAGCGAGACGGTCTCTGTCGCGAGCTCCAACGCGCTCGTCGACACCAGCAGAGGCTGGAGGACGTTTTCTTCGAGGATGTTGGTGATCGTACCCTTGCGCACGTTGATACCCGCCGTCTTCTCGCCCAGAGCGTGGCGGTTGCGCAGCTCCGTCACGATCGTGATCGGGTTCAGGCCCGCGTTCTCGGCGAGGGTCGTGGGAATAATCTCGAGCGCTTCGGAAAAGGCCTGGTAGGAGTAGGCCTCGAGCGTGGGCAGCGTCTGCGCACACTGCGCGAGCATGCGCGACATGTGCACCTCGGGCGCGCCACCGCCCGCGACCAGGAAGCGCTTCTTGACGAGGCAGCGCACGACACACAGCGCGTCGTGGAGACTGCGCTCGCTCTCTTCCAGAACGAGCGAGTTGGATCCGGTGCACAGCACGCTCACCGTGCGGCCGGGGTTCTTGATCTTGGTCACCTTGACGACACGCGCGCCGCTGTGCGACACCTCGTCGACGAGCTCTGCCGAGGCGAGCTTGTCCTCGGTGAAGGAGTCGATGTCGGCGATCGGCGTCGCACCGAGCGACTTGCAGATAAACTCGATCTCGTCGCGCTCAATGTCCTTGACCACCATAATCTTGAGCTTGGCGAGGAAGTGCAGCGCCAGTTCGTTCACCGCGTCGCGCAGGATGCTCTTTTGCATCAGCAAGACATTGCAGCCGGACTTTTTGATCTTTTTGCACATGTTGAGCAGGTACTGGCGCTCCTCCTTCAGAATCTTGTCCATTTGCCGGTAGTCGTTCACCACAATCTGGTTGTCCATGTCGGGCTTGGGCGACGAGAGCTGGAACTGGCACACGGCAATCTTGGCCTTTTCCACGCGCGCGGGGCCGCCGCTCGAGGTCACTGCGTTCTGCTCCAGCACGAGGCCGTCGACGAGCTCCGTGTCGTCGATCGTGCCACCGACCTTTTTGACGAGCCGAATGTCGCGCAGATCGATCATGTCGCCGCCCGTCGCAGTCACCGCGCCGGTCTTGGACGAGGGCGCACTGAGCGAGCCCGCATCCACGAGGCGCAGGACCGCGTCCACGGCAATCGGCGCAAGCACCGACGAGTACTGCGACACGACCTTGGAGTTGAGCGAGGTCGTGGCGGCACGCAGCAGGCTCTCGCGGTCGCTCAAGTCCACCGGCATAGCAATGTCCGACAGGAACTCGACCGCACGCGTCGACGCACTCTGGAACGACTCGGCAATGATGGTGGGGTGGATGCCTTTGGCCAGCAGGCGCTCGGCGGCACCGAGCAGCGAGCCGGCGAGCACCACGACCGAGGTCGTGCCGTCGCCAGCCTCGACGTCCTGCGCGAGCGACAAATCAACCAGCATACGCGCCGCAGGGTGCACCACCGCCATATGCCGCAGAATCGTTGCGCCGTCGTTGGTAATGACGACTTCGCCGGACGACGTCTGAATCATCTTGTCCATACCCTTGGGACCGAGCGAGGTGCGCACCGCATCGCTCACCGCCTTGGCGGCCGACATGTTCGAGCGACGCACCTCGTCGGGCTTGTCTGCATTCTTAAACGCACGGAATCCCGTGTTGCCTTGCGGGGCAGCCACCTGCGCAGACATCGTCAAAGAAGGCGACGCGCGGAACGGTGCCACGTGGTCTATGCAATTATTTTTGGGCTAGTCGTCGTCTATTTCGATCACCTCGGGCGTGGGCCGCGAGGTGCCGAGGAGCGTCTGGCCGCCGCCGGCGAATGCTGGGCGGTCGGGGGGAGGCGCGGGGTCGTCGTCAGGCTGCTCGGGAGCGGTGTCGACCGGGACGTCGAGGCGCTCGACATTGTAGCCAAAAAACAGCTGGCCGAACGGCAGGTGCAGCGCGGCAGGCACGCGCTTCTCCTCGAGGAGCGTGTCGTTGCTGACAATCGTAGGGCGGCTGGGTAAGTAGTACGACGTACTCTGTACTGCGCACGAGGCTCGACGGCTCGCGAGGAACGATCGGCTTCTCCTTCTTGCCCTTGGTCTTTTTCCCGCTGAGCGTCTGCCCAAAGCCGCGGAAGGGCGTCGCGCTGTCGCCGCCAGGCAGCACGCTGTCGTACTTGTTCTGGTCAATGTGCAGTTTCGAGGCCATGGTCGGCTGCGGCGCCGCGGGCTTCGGTGCGGGCTCCACGTAGCCCTTGGGCGGCGCAAAGTCCACCTCAAGATCCGTCTCGATGATGGAAATGCCCTCGGCGCTCGGCTCGATTTCCATAATGAGAATCTCAAACGTGAGGCAGTTGTAGCTGATCTCGATAATGTCGCCCGGCGTCAGCGTCGGGTAGTTGCGCAGCGCCTGCTCGAGCACCGCTTTGGGGTCGCTAATCTCCAAAAAGTCGACCGTCTGGGGCTGGAGCTTGACAAACTTGCCCTTGGGCAGCCGCGTGCCTTGGATGTGAATCGGGTCGCCGTCCTGCAGCGTAAGCATGCGCATCATCCACACGGGCAGGTACACGATGCCCTCCTCGGCAATGAACTCGACGACACCGCCGTGCGTGTGCTTGTGCTCGCCGCGGCCCGTGCTGCGCAGCGTAAACGTCCAGGGCGACTCGAGCTCGAGGTCGGCTGGGGTTAGTGCGGCGACCTACTGATTGTCGCAAGCGCCGACGGCGGCATAATGACTGCGTCAGCCGAGCAACGTACTCTTTCCACCGTAGCTCACGTCGTTCCGTTGGCGTGCCGAGAAGTGGTTCATGCTGTATGCCTTGAAATATTCCTCGTACGCCTGCGGCGGCGCCGGCATGCGGCGGTCAAAACCACTCAGTGCCGCACCGAGGCCCCAGCGACCAGCGCCAAACTGCGGATCAATCTGGCCGAACTGCGTTAGGCGTACGACGCACCATCGACATGGTTGCCACCGACTACGTGGAGGCTGAGTCAGATGCGGGGTGCCTCTTACCATGTCCGTGAACAAGACCCTGATCTCCCAGCTCGCCAAGTTCTCCTCGTGCGAGGTGGCCGATGCGCTGATCAAGCTCAAGCTACCGCACGGCGGCTACCTGCCGGGCATTGAAATGTACTCGCCGCAGCACATTAGCGGCCCGACGTCGGTGTGCGGTCCCGCGTTTACCGTCAAGGTAGGTCACTGATCTAACGCAGATGGTGCTCCAGAGCGACACTGCCGCGCCAAAGCCGGACAAGCATTTCGTCGATGCTGCCGAGCCCGACTCGGTGATGCTGATTACCTCGCCGCCTTCGACGCGCTCCGCGATCTGGGGCGGGCTCATGACCGCCCGCGCACAGAGCATCGGGGTCAAGGGCGTGGTCCTCGACGGGCGCTGCCGCGACCTCGCCGAGCACCGCGAGAGCAAGTTTCCGGTATTTGCGCGCCAGCACTCGATTCTAGGTCAGTCGCCGTTCACGCGCCCGTCGCAGCTCCAGATCCCGCTCGAGATCGCGGACCCGACGTCGGTCGGCGCCAAGGGCGAGCCCGGCTTTCCCCCGGTGACGGTGCACCCCGGTGACATTCTGCTGGCGGACGTCGACGGGGTCGTGAGCGTGCCAAAGGACCTCGTCGAGCAGGTCCTCGAGCTCGCGACCAAGGGCCGCGACGTCGACGGGAAATGTATGGACGATCTGCGCGCCGGAAAGGGCATCAAGGAAACCTTTGCATTGCATCGCGGGAAATAGACTATATTAAGCAACCAAGCGGCTCTGCCTCGCGCGCCGGCCAATCTCCGACGCACGACTGCTCGACGCACGCAGCGGCGAGCCATTCTCATCCGCGTACGAAGTATCGGCTGCGCTCGCACGGATGCTCTGGCGCGACGCGAGGCGTGCGCCCTGCGGCGCGCCGCTCGTGCTCCTGCGGCGCGTCGAGCGGCTCTTGGTCAGGCGCTGCGCCGAGCGGTCGCGGCGGATGCGCATCGTCTCGAGCGCAGCGTTGGCGCGCAGCTGGCACATGCCGCTGAGGAGGTAGTCGGCCTTGCCCGAACGGAGCGGGCCGCCCTCCTGCGCGACGAGCGGCTTGCGCGAGAGCACCAGGTCCAGCTCTTGGCGCGCCTCGGTCTCGTTGCCGTGTGCGGAGTAGAGGCAGCCAAGCTCGTAGTGAGCAAAGTACACAAGGTAGCGGTCAACCGAGTCGAGGAAGTTGCCGTATTCAAACACTTTGTTGAACGAGTGGATTGCGTCGTCGGCCACCTCTGCAGCATCGATGCGCTCGCCGACGGGGTGGCGGACAAGCGTGTGGTGCTCGGGGTAGGCGACGTAGCGCAGGGCGACACCGCGCAAAAAGAAAGCAAGACAGTACAGCGCGTAGAAGTCCTTCTCGCCGCCACCGTACGTGCTCGGAGACTCGTACGTCTCGAGCTCGTCGATGACCTCGTCGATACGCGTGAGCTGGTTGCTCATCAGCAAAAAGACGGGCGTCTGCTCAATGCAGTGCCACAGGTACGAGAACTCCATCGCAGGCAGGCCCAGCTGGCTCTGGCGGCCAAACTTGGCAGCCTTCAGCTTGACAAAGCGCTCGAACGGAATGTGGCGACCGGCCACACGCTTCACGAGCTTGGGCACGGTCAGCATGATCGCGTTGCTCTGCGCGCGGTTGTGCGCGCTCGACTCGTAGAGCATCGCGGCCTTGGCGTACTGGTAGATGGCCTTGGACCAGTTCGACTCGCGCGAGAGCACATCGTAGCACTCGTACGCACGATCAAAGTCACTCGTGCTCAGGTAGGTGAGCGACAGGCTCCAGAAGCACAGGTGGTGCAGCTGCTTGAACTCGCGCTGCGACTCGATCGCCGCACGGTAGCACTCAATCGCCTTCTCGGGCAGCGCCTGCGTCGCGTACAGACGCGCAGAGAAGTACAGGAAGAAGATACCGTGGGGGAAGCGCTGCAGGTTCCACGACAGGACCTTGTCGGCAAACGCAAGGTCCACATCGGTCACGGGGACATGCGCAGCAATCACCAGGTGGTACAGCAGGATGGCCATGTCGCACATGGGGCGACGCACACCCTCCTGCTCGGCAGACACAGCGGGCTGCGCCTTGGCCTTGGTCCAGCCACCGGCACGCTCAAAGAGCTGCAGCGCCTGCTGGCGGTCGCCCGTGAATCCAGCCGTCTCCATCACCTTGAGCAGGCGACGGGGGAGCAGCGAGAGGATCAGCGACGACAGACCATTGCCGAGGTACACACCCGAGCGCAGGTCCTGGTCGATGGACTTCACCGACGAGCGGCCCGTGATGTTCGCCTCCTCGACCGCGCTGTCGGCCTGCTCGACCATGCGGAGCAGATCGCGCATGATGGTGTAGGCATTGCGCAGCGACATGGCCTGGCGCACAAAGCCGATCGTGTCGCCCGAGTAGAGGATGCCGAGCACGGCACGGAGAAGCATCGCCTCGGCGTACACAAGCTCGGCGTGCTGCTGGATGAGCGTCATCGACGTGAGCGACGGCAGGCTGCGGCCGGGCAGCAAGCGCGACAGGAAGTTCGGCTTCTTGCGCAGCACCTCGGCGATAGACATGGTGTGCTTGCAGCACTTCATCGCCACCTGCATGTCGTTCGGCTCAAAGGTCATCACCGACTTGACACTGTTGATCAGCGTCATACCGACCGAGCGGTACAGGCGGTTGTGCGCGCCTTGCTCACAGAGCTCTTCAGCCTCGCGCATGCGCGAGTCAAGGAACAACTCCATCGCCTCGTGCGCCGTCTCGAGGTCCTCGCGGAACTCAGCCTCGCTCTGCTGGCATTCAGAGGCATTAACCTTGCCCATGGTGTAGCTGGGGGCCACCACCGTGTCAGGAGTGAGCGAGACATCGTCGTCGTCGTCGCTCAGCACGGACTGCTCCTCGTCGTCGAGGTCGTACTCGCGCGCAAGCTCCTGGTGACGCGCACTGTGCACCGCATGGCGCTCCTCCTCAACCTCGCCGACATCGTCGTCGTCGTCGTCGTCATCGTCCTGGTTCGCGGCAGCAATACCGCTGCGCGCCGGGGGAGCACGCGACGCATCCACAAAGTCCTCCGCCGAGGCAAACGACGACTCAGACGCGACACTCGGCGCACGCTTCGAGCCAGAGAGGCCGAGCGTAGCAGCAGCACCGGCCAGCATCGCACCGGCACCTGCCGCGGCACCAGCAGCAGCGCCCGTCGCAGCGCCCGTTGCAGAAGAGCCAAGCTGCGTGGCCTTCTCGGTAAGCGTCTCCTGCTGGGGCGCAGCCTCCTTGGCCGTGTCCTGCGCTGGTGCCGCCTTGGCCGAGGGCGCTTGAGCAATGTCCTCCTTCGCATCCTCTTCCTTCGCCACAGTCTCTTCACCGGCCGCAGGCACGGGCTTGCGGCGGGGCTTGCTGCTGCGCTTCTGAGGCACCTCCGAGGTGCCGTTCGCGACAGGCTTGCGGGGGCGGCGCTTGGGCTCCTTCGGCGCCTCGGTAGCCTCGCCCTCGTCCTCAGCCGGAGGAGCGGCCTTTGACGACTTGGACTTGCGCTTCGAGGCCACAGCCGCACCAGCAGCGCCGGCGGCACCGGCGGCACCAGCGGCACCAGCGGCGGCACCGGCACCGGCACCAGTTTCCTCCTTGGGCGCGTCGCCGCCGGCCTTTTCGGCCTTTTCGGCCTTCTCAGGCTTCTCGGCCTTCTCAGCTGGCTTCGACGCCTTCTTGGGGGCCTTCTTGGGGGCCTTGAGGGCGTCGAGGACGTCGTAGGACGTGCCAGCAACGCACGCCGGCGACGTTGTGCCACCGACCGAGTCCTCGAGCGTGTCCTCGTCGTGCTCCTTGAGCCACTTGATAAGCGCCGGGACATTGTGACGGTCACAGACTTCCTGCTTCTCCGTCTGACCGGTCGTCTGGGGGTAGGTCCAGGTGATTAGACCGTCGTTGCGAATGACCTTGGTGCGCTGGTACACGCAGACTGCACGGGTATAAGGACGGAGCTGGTAGTACTTCAGGCGAAGCTGCTTAGTGAGGACCAAGCGGCGGTAATCCAGCTCCTCCTTGTTGCTCTTGTCGTTGATCCACTCGTTAGTGGTCTCGATGAACTGTTGTACAAGTTCGTCCGCCTCCTTCTTGATCGCGTCGCGCGTCTCGGTCTCTTTCAGGAGATCATTCTCGCCCGGAACAGGCTCAATATAGTCCCAGTCCCAGTCGAGCGTACCGCCCATACCCTTGCGGAAGCGCGACTTGGGCACGTATTCCTCCAGCTCGTGCGGTTTGTTGCTGAACTTGATCTTGGCCTGGACAACGGGGTCAAGCAGCGGCTGGAGCGCGGCCCAGATACCCTTGAAGATCCACGGGGCACCGTGGACGTAGATGCGTTGCAGGGACTCGGGGTAGTATGCCTCGAGACACTTGAGGATGAACATTACGCAACCCCAGTCCATATTCTTCAGACCAAAGCCCGCCATGTCGAATACAATAATTGCCTTTTCGGTCGGGGGCGTGAAGAACTGACGCGAGTTTTCCATCGCAAGCACGACAAACTGCTGCAGCGTCTCGATCTTTTGCGCGTTGGTAAAGTGACGCGCGACGTGGATAAAGTAGATCGGCAGCTCGTACTTGTCCGTGTTACCTTCAATATAAGAGATACCACGGCGGAACTGGTTGAGGAAGCCCGGAACGTCCTTCATTCCCTCTTCACCCTTCTTCAGCAGCTCGTTGACGTTCATGTCGAGACGGAACTGGAGCGCGGCGACCATCATACCAAGCGCACGGTCGACATCGTACTGACGTGCACGCAGATAACGCAGCGCAGTCATATCAGGCGCGTCCAGCTGGCAGGCGTCCCACATGGCCTGCTCCAGGTAGGGGCCACCGTACTTGGCAACGGCATCGTCAATCGCCTTGAGCTCACCGGCCTTCTTGGCATCGTCCGAGTGTTGCTTCTTTTCCTTGCTCTCTTTGGTTTCGACAGAGTTCGACAGCTCATCGCCTGTCTGAGCTGCCTTGGGACCACCGAGGCGATCGAGCTCCGCTGAGCGCTCCTTGTTGCGCTGGGTGAGCTCGAAGAAGCGGCGCCAAAACTCCTTGAGCGTGGTCTTGTGCTCAGGAGTAAGGTTACCGAAGTAACCCTCCTCCACGCGCTCGCCTAGATCATTGGTGACCACCGACATGGACCTTGCGTAACCAAGAACCGGCGGAGAAGTTGCGTATCAAACTGCCGGTGCTAACCCCACAGTATTTATTGGTCCCGCGCGATTCGTCGCATGCACGCATGGGGTCGCTCCGTGCGCACATGCAGTTGGTTCGGCCGAAAATAAGGCGCGGCGTGGCGCCCACGGAGCGCTTGTACAAACAAGATCTAGCGGCCTAGGCCAGTACGGGGCTATGTATAGAATAGACCAAGGCTCCGTAAGCTTTTGAGTCGTGAGTGCCTCGTAGTGGGTAGTATCGTAGTTTATCTACTCGTCTGCTTCCATGTCCTGCTGTTAGATGGCACAACGTACCATGTCGGCCATGACATCACCGCCCGAGTTGAGGCCGTAGGCGTCCTCGCGAGTGGTAAGATCAAGCTCCGACGAGTCGTCTCCAGCGCCCATATCTTCATCTTCCATATCTTCATCCGAGGGTTCGCGCCCCGACGACTTTTGTGTGGTACGATGGGGTCCACCAACATGGTCCCCCATCATCTGTGCAGGGTGGGTCGGGGCAGACGTGCCGAACGGCACGGGGTGTTGGGGGTCATTAGGGAGAGGCGAGTTGTTGCGCGCCTTGCTCGCCATAAGCTTGTTGAAGTTGACCTGGTCACAGCCAAGCAACCCAGATGACGGAGGGCTGACAGCGGCCTGGGGTAAGTAGAGCAGCACTTACCGGCCACAGCGCCTTTTCTTCCGGCAGCGAACGAGCATTCGAGTCCATGCCAACAAGGATCGCGGCCGCTTCCAGAAGCTGGACCTGCTGATGCTTGCTCATCAGGAACTTGGACGCCTCCTTCCAGTACATGGTGTGCTCCTGTGATTAGTCTCGACACGTACCCAGCGGTGCTTCACTAGGCAGCTGGGATGGCGGTATACCTTCGAGCAGCTCTCGCACTTGTGCAGGAGCTGGTTCGATTGGTACGATCCGTGCACGTCCTTGTAGTCGCCATCCGCATCCACCGACGACGCCGGAGAGCCCGACGGGGGAACAGCGAGGCGGGGCGGCGACGAGCTCTCGCCGTCATGCTTGCGGTGACCCGACATGCCGTACTGACGCGCGGCAGCCTCCATCGAGCCCATCGAGTGCGTCGGCACCGTGGTGCTAAAGCGCATCGAAGGGTTCGCCGAAGGCTTCACATCGGCGTCCAAGTCGTGCTTGTGCGTACGGGTGTCGCGCATGTTGGGCGAGGGCGAAACGCCCTTGGTGGGGCGTGCACGCTCCGACGCGGAGAGCGACAAAGCCTCGCCTGCCGCACCGAACGACGTGGAAAAGTTACCACTGTACGAGTGCGAAGGTGATCGTGCACGCGCCGCGAACGAAGCGTTACGCATAGAGCCTGTATCCAGAGGAGTGCCACCACGGGGGCTGTTCAGGACGATGCGCCCGGCATCTCCCGTGGGACTAGCGGCACAGCCCTTGGCCGAGCGGAAGTCGAGATGGCCAGGTGTGCCATACACGTGTCCGTTGCTAGGGTACGTGCAGGTCTTTATGAGCATACAAAGGGACTTACTGCAGTCGCACCGCCGTTCTCGGCGTGTGTAGTACTTGCTGAATACGAGCTCATGGGTAGGATCTGTGCAGCCGCCTCAGCTAGCGCTGCCGATGTTGTGTTCGATCAAGAATCTTGTAGGCTGTGTAAGGGTCTTCTCGGACTGAATACCAGGCGCTAGAGGGGACGCTGGTACCAATTCACGCTATAGCACAAAAAAACAACGATGCAGCGGATAAAGAAATTTCAGAGCCGGCGCCGCCACCACTATGCTTGCGCGACTTTTTTCTTATCCTAAACTACCCCACCCAACTTGCTATGTGCGCCAGGGTGCCTGAATGACAAGCCCCGGACAACTGCATAGGAACTGCAGTTCTAGAAGAAAAATTTGATTTAAGCGGCTGCGGCCGGCCCTTCCCTGCGGTAATCCGCAGCGCAAGACCCTTGGGAAATATTATGATTGGTTAGAATATTTAGGAATCAAGTCTGCCCGCATACCGGCTACTGCGGCAACATGTGGAGTACGTGCTATTACCGCTTTTTGTGCTGCGGCGCTCCGCAGTCACCCGGTCCTCGTCAACCGGTGGCTCGTGCGCTGCCGCACCGGCCGGCCCAAGTGGAGCGTTTAGACGGCCCAGTCACAGGCCGCACTGATGCGGCGCACGATGCGCTCAAGCCCTTGTACATCATCTTGATCAAAGCCATTCTGCGACTCGCAGTCAATGTCGAGCACACCAATGATGACCTCGTCGCCGTCGCCTCGACCGCCCCAGGCACGCACGAGCTCCGGCTCGCCCTTGCCTCGGATGGCCTCCTGGCTGGCCTGCGACAGGCTCGCGCGGGGCACGACAATCGGCACGACAATCTCCGACTGGGAGAGCGAGTCACAGGCAATGTGGCCGGCTGAGTCAGTAGAGACACGTACGATAGTCATCCGTCCGGGGGACACACACGGTGCGCGGGGGGAGCACCGCGCTGCCATCCGCACACACGCCGCGCCCAGGCACCGAGTTAATGGCTTGGCACGCGGGGAGACCACAAAAGGGACCGAGCCAGAGCTTGGGGTCCTTGCCAGAAGAAACCTCGGCACCGGGAAACAGGGGCGAGAGGAGGTAGAAGCCGGCCCAGTTCACACGCTTCTCCTTCCACTCTGGAAACTTGTTCATAGAAAAGTAGATTACAGAGCTCGCGTTTGCGAGGTTCGTGACCCAGTTGCGCTGGCCGTCGAGGAGCGCCGTGAGCTGCTCCTCGAGGTGCGTGTAAAATGCGCTCTTGCTCGTCACGTCACTGGGCAGCCCTGCTGCGTCCGCGCTGCGTTAGTTCATACTACCTACTGCACCATGGTCGCTCTCGGCGCTCCGTGCGCCGCGGTACATACATCACGTGTGATCACGCCTTCCGCCGGCCAATGGCGCAAGCGGTGTGGAGGGCAGCGGGGAAGAAGGATCGCTCGCTGTGTTGCCACTGCTCGGCATGCTGCGAATTGTGCGGGGACGTGGGCCACAGGCCGTGCTCCGGGCGACTCATGCGGTGCGTATTCCTGCGATGTCCGCGCGACGCCTCGCGACTGGCCCACTCGATGCGATGCCGCTGCCCTGTGTAGACCAGCACGAGCTCCGCGAGCGCCAGCTGCTGGCTGCGCGCATGAAAGGTGTCGAGCTCGCCGAGAGCGAGTCGGCGCAGCCGAGCGGCTTTGGCCCCGAGCCTGCGTACCAAAAAGTGGTGTCTGGCTACGAATTGTATAAGCACGATGCGCCGTTTGCGCTCGACTATGGCGGAACGCTGCCCTCGTTCCAGATTGCGTACGAAACGTGGGGTACGCTGAACGAAGCCCGCGACAATGTGATCCTTGTGCACACTGGCCTGTCGGCGAGCTCGCATGCGGCGAGTACGCCGAAGAACCCTGCCAAGGGCTGGTGGGAGGACTTTATTGGCCCCGGCAAGGCCCTGGATACGAATCGCTTCTTTGTGATCTGTACGAATGTGCTTGGCTCGTGCTACGGCAGCACGGGCCCGTCGAGTCCGTACCCATTGGACCCCAATGGCGAGCCATATGCGACGCGCTTCCCCATTTTGAGCATCTTTGACATGGTGCGTGCGCAGTTCCTGCTGCTGGACCACCTCGGCATCGACACGCTCTATGCGAGCATCGGCTCGAGTATGGGCGGCATGCAGAGCATTGCGGCCGCGCACCTCTTCCCCAACCGTGTGCTGCGCATGGCGAGTATTAGCGGCACTGCGCGGTGTGCGCCGTCCGGTATTGCGCTGCGCTTTTCGCAGCGGAGTGTGCTGATGGCTGACCCCAACTGGAACCGCGGCTTTTACTATGGCCCGGACCAGGCCCCCCCGCACACGGGCATGAAGCTTGCGCGGCAAATTTCCACGATCACCTACCGCTCTGGCCCCGAGTGGGAGCAGCGCTTTGGGCGTATGCGGCGCACGCTGAACCGCGACTCGACCGTGTCCGAGGCGCGTATTCCTGCGCTGTGCCCCGACTTTTTGGTCGAGACCTACTTAGACCACCAAGGCGAGCAGTTCTGCTTGAAATACGACGCGAACTCGCTCATCTACATTTCCAAGAGCATGGATCTGTTTGACATGTCGGACGATGCGCTGGCCGAGCTGGCCGAGACGCGCCTACTGGCGCATGGCGAGGACGGCTCGCTGCCCATCAGCCCTGAGGACATTGCGGAAGAGGTGCAGCACAATATCGAGCCCCGGCGCCGGTCTGGCAAGCACATTTCCACGATCTCGAACCCCGGTGCGCACCGCTATGTCCCCGCGCTCGCGCGCGGTCTGAGCCGGCTGCGCAATGTGCCCGTGCTGATTATTGGTGTCCAGAGCGACATCCTCTTCCCCGTGGAGCAGCAGCGCGAGTTGGCCGAGTGCATCCGCATGAACGGCAACCAGTCGGTGATGTACTATGAGATGGATGCCCCCCATGGCCACGACAGCTTCCTGATCGATGTCGCAAACGTCGGTGGAGCGATTAAAGGCTTCCTCTACTAAGCTACGCATCCCGCTTCTCCTTCAGGTAGCGGCAGAGGTCGGCGAGCGGCACTTCTTCGCCCTTGTCGTTACCGCCCTCTTCCTTGCCGAGCTGCTGCTTGACGCGCACCTTGCCCTCGCCCCACTCGCCCGGCGCGAGGAGCACCGCAAACGGCACCTGCTCCTTGTCGACGACGGCAAACTGCGCCTGGAGCTTGGGCTTTTTCTTGTAGAGGAACTCGGCCTTGATACCATTGTCCCACAGCATCTTGCACACCTGCATGCGCTCGAGAAGGAGGCCGTCGCCCATGCTCATGACAAATACTTCGACCTCCTTTTGGCGCACCGCGGTGCGCTCGCCCTTGGCCTGCGCCTCCTTGATGCGCTGCATCAGGATGGAAAAGACACGCTCGACACCGATCGAGATACCCACACACGGCACCGCGTCCGGCTTCTTGGAGTTGCTAAACATCCCGACGAGGTTGTCGTAGCGGCCGCCCGCGGCGATCGAGCCGACGCCCACGGTGCTCTCGTCGATCTCGTCGTCGTCCTTCTTCTTCTTGGACTTGACCGGGGCCTCGCCCTCCTTGAAGCCCGGCGGGGCGCTCGCGGCAGTCACCACCTCGTAGATGAGACCGGTGTAGTAGTCAAGGCCGCGCGCAAGCGACAGGTCGAACGAGATGCGGTCCATTACCTTGTATACGTCGAGGTACTGGAAGAGGAGCTCCATGTCCTGGAGGCCCTCGACAGCGCGTGGGTTTTGCGTGAGCTTGGCGTCCTGCTGGAGCTTGGCGAGCAGGTCGCGGCCGCCGTGCAGTTGGACGTACTCGCCGATCTGGTCCGCCGACGTTTCAGCGAGGTTCTTGTCCTCGACCATCTCGCGGCGCACCTCGCTCCATGGGCTCTTGTCGAGCTTGTCGACGGCGCTCGAGATGGACCGGATCTTGTCCTCGGGCACGCCGCAGATCGCAAAGATGGCGTCGAGGAGTTTGCGGTGGTTCACCTTGATCGTAAAGCCCTCGATGCCGAGCGCGTCCAGCGCCTCGGTGACGACGCACAGGCACTCGGCGTCCGGCACCATTGCGTCGTACGTGCCGGCAATGTCTAGATCGCACTGGTAGAACTCGCGGAAGCGCCCCTTGGACATGGCCGGCTGGTCGCGGCGGTACACCTTAGCGATGTGGTAGCGCTTGATGCTGCCGTACTCGGTGGGGTTCATCGCGACGAAGCGCGCAAAGGGCACCGTGAGGTCGTAGCGCAGCGAGCACAGCTCGCCGCCCTGGTCCTGCAGGTCGTAGATCAGCTTGCTGTCCTCGCCGTACTTGCCCGAGAGGATCTCTTTCAGCTCAAACACGGGCGTGTCGATGGTCACGGCGCCGTGCGTCGCAAAGATGCGCTCAATGGTGGTAAAGACGTGCTTGCGCAGCGCCATCGACAAGGGGTCCCAGTCGCGCGTGCCTTTCGGGGTCTTGAGCGTGAACTTGGACGCGTTCTTCTTGCTGCGCTCGACGCTCAGCTCCGCCAGCTGGTCCGTGAGACTCTGGAGCAGGGCCACTTCGGGGCGCACCGCCGAGGCGGCGGCCTGCTCGCTGTTCATCGCACGCAGCTTCTCGAGCTGCGACTCGAGCTGCGTGCGGCACGCCGCAATTGCGTCTGCACTCGCACTGGTCTGTGACATGGTCCGTAGGGAAAGTCCTCTTCCGGTCGATGCTCGTACAAAAGGACGCACCAAGCGAAGGGCCATCGACAGAAGGAACCTGAAATTACGTAAACATTCACCCCGACGATGGCCGCCTTGGCGCGCGAGCCATTCTACGGCGCGCCGCGCAGGGCTAGCGAGGGTGCGCCGGGCGATCTGAGCGAGTATGTCGAGGCGCTGGAGCGCATGGCGCGGGAGGAGGAGCATAAGAGTGCGAACGTCGCGAATCGCACGGACGCCGCCCGCTGGCGCGTCAAGGAGCTGCTCGCGGCCGCACGGCGTGCGGAGCGCATCGCGCGCGAGCAGGGAAGCGGGTACGTGCCATGGCTTATGCAGGGAGGATGCTCGGCGGCTTGCAGGTGTGTGTGATGCGGTCGAGAGTCTCGCAGGGGTACGTCGCACAGCTCACACAGACCATGCCGCGCTCGAAACGTGCACGGGGCATGGACGAATACTGGGACGACTACCTGTATGCGGGACTAGAGGCACGGAGCAAAGACCAGAGCACGGACGACGATGCGCCGGCGGCCGATGCGCCGAGCGATGCGGCGCTCAAAGAAGAGTACGGCGCGAGAGCCCCGTCTGCCGCCCCCCCCACCCCGTCGCCCGTGTCGCCCGCTGCGCCGTCGGAAAAGGCGGCGGAGCCTACGCTACAGTCCGACGCGCAAGTGCACGATGCGCTCTCGTCCGAGCTGCTGCGCATGGCCGGCGTCCTGAAGCGCAACACAGCCGCGTTTGGCGATGCCCTGGAGCGTGATCGCGTGCTGGTCGAGCAGGCCGGCTCGCGCTTGGACCAGAATCTGTCGCTCATGACGCGTACACGCGGCCAGCTCGGCGTCTTTTCCAAGAAAGCGCGGAGCATGGGCTGGTTCACCATCCTGTCCATGGCGATGGTGTTTGTGAGCTGGGTGGTGATGTATATAGTGATCCGGTTGACCTAGCTACATACGGGCCGGACTGAGTCACTTCTTCTCGGCGGCGATGCACTCGATCTCGACGAGCACGTCCTTCGGCAGGCGCGCGACCTCGACAGCCGAGCGTGCGGGCTTGTACGGAGCAAATGCCTTTTCGTAGATAGTCTGGATTAGCCGAGCAACGCACGTTGACCTTGGCAAAGTCATTCATGTCCTTCATAAAGACGGTGACCTTGAGCACATGGCTCTTGTCCGAGCCCGCGGCCTCGAGCACGGCCATGAGGTTCTTGAGCACCTGCTCGGCCTGCGCCTCCACGCCGCCCTCGACGATCTGCATCGTCTTGGGGTCCAGCGGGATGCAGCCCGAAAGGTAGGCCGTGCCGTTGTGCACGACGCCCTGCGAGTAGGGGCCGATCGCGCCGGGGGCGTTGGGGGTGGCAACAGTGCGGTAGGGAGCGGAACTCATACTTCGAATTGCTGCGTGGTTAATACGCACTGCTCGAAGCGGCACCGTGCGCAGCGCCGTGCGCACACTCGCTACGTACATGGGAAGCGGACGATACCTCCGCATCCCCCGCGGCCGTGCCTGCTTACTCATTCGGCCGAGAGACGGGCGGCGCCCTGGCGCAGATCGGGGGACGGCCGGTTAGAACGTCACGCAGCGCGCTCCTCGCGCGACGGGCTGCACGCAAGAAGTGGTGCGCACGTCTCTGCGGAGCTCGACGAATACTAGCGATGTCGGCGCGGTTCGGCTACTGGAATCTTTCCACGCCGGGCGCGCCGCGAGGCCAGGAAGGCCAAGAAGGCGCGCGGCCGCCCATTGTCACGTCGCCCGCCGGGACGGCGCCGGTGCGGAGCCAGGAAGGCGACACGTCGGCGGACCGCATTACATATGAGCGTATCAATGCGCCGCTACCGCTAAATCCAGACGAGGCGCACGACGCGAAGCTCGCAGAAAACCCATTCGACGCGTCGGTGTCCTACGCCTCCTCTTCCTCGTCGAGGCCGGGGAGCTCAGAGGGGGGGCAGGGTGCATCGTCGAATGCGCTGCACTTAACACCGCTACACCCGATGACGCCCCGCTCGCAGACGAGTTCAAGTACACGGACGAGCATGGATGCTTCGCCGGACCCCGACGCAGGGCCCAGTGCTGGGCCGGGCCTCAAGACGGCCATGCGGCATGCCCGCCACTTTTACTCGACCTTCCGGCGGAACGCCTCGGACGGGTCAGGCGATGGGGCAGAGGACGAAGAGGCACCGCGCTACAAGCGCTCGGGCACCGCGTTCTGGCGCGCCAAGTTTAGTGGCGACGACGCCCAGGAGGAAGAGGCGGGATACCAGACCCATTCGCGGCGCGCCGAGCGGGCGACGCGCAACGTGTCGGCGCCGCGCCCGGGGGCACCACCGCCGCCGAGCATGCTGCTCGCCTCAGCGACGTCTACAGCGCCAAACAGCCCGGGGCCGAGCGCCGCAAGCCTCGAAAGCGCCGAGGCAGAGACGTCCTTGCAGCGCACCGATTCCGCAGGCTCGCGCCGCTCGTTCGGCTCGAGCGTCGCATCAGGCGGGCCATCGCGCACCGGCTCACTGCTCGGCCGCAGCGACGCGGCGCTCGGCGACGTGGCCGAAGAGCCGAGTGCGCCGCCGCCGCCGCCGCCGCCGCCTCCGCCGATTCCCCCGCCGCCGCCGATTCCCCAAGAGAATGACACGAAGCGCGCCATGTTCCTCCGTGCGCGCAGCAAGAGCGTCGATCACCTCCAGCGGTTGCTGCACATCTCCAAAGGAAAAGAGCAAAAGTCCTCGAAAAAGGGGCGCAAGCAGGAGAGTGCGGCGCGTGCAGCGCGCCCACCGACCGAGCCGCGCATCCTCGAAGGCGTGCCTATGGGCGCAGATACCTCGGCAGCAACGCCGGCGCCCACTGTCTTGGATGCCGGGTCGCGCATGAGCGAGGAGCAGGAGCGCGAAGCGGCCGACGAGTCGCGTGCGTCGCTCGAGCAGGAGCCAGGCGCCGAGCGTGTGCCAGGCGCCGAGCGCGCGCCGGGCATCGAGCGCGCGCCGTCGATCGAACAGCGCCTCCCACTGAGCCCCGAAAAGGCCTCGGCACGCTCCACTGCATCGGGCGACACGTTTGCTTCACTGTCCAACACTTCGCAGGCCACTGCACAGGAGATCCGCTCCGACGTCGAGGCCGAAGACGAGCCGCAAGCGACCGTCGCACGCAGTGGCAGCAGCGGCGCAAAATCTACACACTCACTGGAGCCCACGCAAGAGGTCCATGCCGAGGACGTCGCCGCGCAGATCGAGCAGATGCTCGCTGCGCCCCTGTCGGGAAGCAGCGACGAGCGGCCGCCGCCAGAGGCGGGTGCTGCGCCGTGGGACGCTTCGTTCCCGATTAGCCCATGGGGCGAGACGCCGACGACGCCTCTGCATGCGCCGGTGGAGCTCACAGGCACCCGCGGCCTGCTCGAAGGCCTCGCTTTGGACGAGGCCGAAGAGAAGGAGGCGCCGGGCAGCCCAGCGTCGCAATACTCGCAAGTATCGACGAGCCGCCGCGACGTCGCGCCGACGACCCCTGGCTCTGATGAGCACTGGCATCCGGTGGAGGAAGAAGAGGGCGACTGGCACGAGTCGGTCGCGCCGTATGTGCGTCCCCGCATGCAGCGCCGCCCCTCGGTCAACCGCGTGCTTGAGCCGCTGAACGTCAAGACGCTCCATCCGGCCATTGCGGCGCCGCTCAAATCTTCGCCGCTCCAGGAAACGCACGAGCGGCCGGACACGGCGAACTCGAACGAGTCCGGCTCGAGTCATATGGGCCTCAGCGGCGCCTGGGCGCTCGGCAAGCAGCGGCTGCTGAACCGCGTCGAAGGGCGTAGCAACTCGAGCGCAGATCCCGTGCTGCCCGACTCGGGCGCGACGACGCCAATGCGCCGCCGGCCCGAGGAAGAGGGGCTGCATGTGCCGAGTACCACGCCGCAGTCGGCGTCGCCGCTGCGTCCCTCGACAGAGCTCGACGAGAGCGACGATCTGGGGCCGATGGTGCCCAAGGCGATGCTGCGCCCGTCCAAGTCGTCGAGTCTCCTGAATGTCATGGCGCAGCAGGCACAGCGCAAGGTGCGCAAGTCGCGCGCGGATATTGCGTCGCCCGACGACGAGGAGCCGCGCAGCGCCTCGGCACACGGCGATGCGCCGCGATCGCTCGAGCACTTCCGTGAGCGATCGCGCTCCGTCTCGGCGCCGAGCGAGGATACCGATGAAAACGTGCCGCCGGTGCCGCCGCCGCCGCCGCCGCCAAATCCCCTGCGCAGGGGGCGGCGGGGCGACGACGCGCCGCCGCTCTTGTCGCACAAGAGCGCGGTCGACCTACGTGCCGTGGCGCGCGCCGAAGCGCCGCGGACGCCGTCCGGGGCCGAGCCGCCCATGTACCGCTCGAAGCGGAACAAGAGCCAGCCGACGCTGCGCATTGCCGACGACCACGAGTTCCTCAAGGCGCTCGAGCAAGTGCGGTCACAGCACCAGGAGCGCATGGCGCTCCGTGCCCAAGCCCGCACCGCGCGCAAGGCCTCGATGCCAAACTTGCGGCAGGTGTCACCCGTGCTGCGCCGGCCGCCGCTGCCATCGCGCTCGCGTGCATCGTCTAGCGCGAGCGGCAAGGGCGTCGACGACGAGCCCGAGCCGCTCCCCGATATGCCGGCCGAAGCGGCAGAGGGGGAGACCTCGCAGGACCCCGTCTTTTCTACCTCCTTCCTCGAACTCGACTCGGGCACGGATTCCGAGGCGCTGAGTGACTCGCCGCCGTCGGATGCGAGCAACGAGGTGGAGAAGAGCGAGGTGCGCGAGGGCGACGACCCGCTCTCGACCTCGGAGTCGAGCGAGGACGAGTCGATCGCGAACGAGCTGGGCATTGGCCATGCTACGGGCAACACGCCGAGCAAGCCGTTTACGAACGACGCAGACTGGAAGAAGGAGGTCAAGGGCCTCTTTCTTATTCGCGAGCTCGTACAGACCGAGCGCAGCTATGCACGTCACCTAGAGAGCCTGCTCATTGTCGTGCTCAAGTGGACCGGCACGACAAACACCTCGACACGGATGCCGGCTAATGTCCTAATGCCATCCCATCCGTCGTCGTCTACGTTGCGCCTGCCGAGCAATGCGCCACCGCCTCACCTCATCACGCTGCGCAAGATGCTGCCGCAACTTATCTCGATCAGCCGCGCGTTGGTCTATCGTATCGAGGAGAGCCCATCGAGCGTCGGCGTCGCCCATGCCTTCATTGTCATCCGCGACCAGCTCGAGGAGGTGCACGTTGCGTGGAGTGGCGTCGTGGGTGCAACATTGCGTGCGCTGCGCGCCACCGAAGCGTCCAAGGGCAAGGCCAAGGGACGCCTCGGCCTAGTGCCGGTGCTGCCCCCGCCGGGCTCGGAGCTGAACGCGGCCGGGCCGCGGCGCAGCTCGTCGCGCGACGACTCGGAACTGCCCAGTGCCGCGCTCGACGTTGCGTCCGGTCATGACCGGCGCCCTGAGCCGAAGCAAAAACCACAGTCCAAGGAGCTGAGCCCCGTGGACGTCGCCATCATGCCGACCCAGCGCATTCCGCGGTACAGTCTGCTGTTGCGCGACCTCTTGTCCAATACGTCACCAGGTACACCCTCGTACGAGACACTGGAAAACGCACTGCGGATTGTCCAGGAACTGGGCAAGCGGTGCGACCTGGCCTCGTCCAAAACACAGTAGGGTATAGCGATACATTCAGTTAGACGATGTGGAGGGGTGGGCGTATGACTCCCCAGGCTGCCCCGTACAACCATAACCATGTACGCCAGCTCCATCGCGAGTGATCAGACGGTCGCGCCGCCCCCAGCGTATGGCGAAAATAATAATTTCATGTATGACATGGATCATCTCTATTTGCACGACTCGTTGACCATGACGCGCGAGTTTGAGGCAAGCAAGGCGTACGTCGGATGACTCACGCAGGAACACGGACATGGTAGGGATGTCTTACGCGCTCACAGCACCGAATGGTGCATCTTCTGGTGCAATTGTGCATCGGGGACGCAGCCAGTACTATGCTGATATTGTGGGGCCGACCAGCCAGCCGCTCTTCAAAATCGACCTGGGCAACGGCGGACGGCAGGGGTTTGCGCGAATTTACGCTTACGAGGGCGACAAGCTCGATGGGTCCTCGACTTCATTGCGATACATTGGGAATATCAAGACGGACCTGTTTTCCTTCCGCACAAAATACGACCTCTCGAGCATTGCGATGGACGGCACAATACGGCCATTTGGCCGGCTAACAGTCAAGGCTATGGGAGATTCTTTGCCGATCGTTGACGAGAAAAAGAAGCGTTTAGCTTCCATCCAGAGCGTGCCTTTCACGTACGTCGCATCGCTCACACAGACTCAAGGGGAAAATGACAATGAACTTGCACCGGTCCGTGCTGCACTTTGACGCTCTTGGTACCTATGAACGAGCTGTGGCTACTGCATTGGCTTTTCTTATGGATTGTACGCAAAACAACTCACGCAGATTATACGTACACCTAATGCACGCGCTTGGCAAAATTGTCGCTTATCTCGATCTCCGCGCTTCCCTCCACGCACGCGATCGGGGTGAGAGCCGATCGTCTCCACCCGCATCCCCTTTGGTTCGTAGTGCAACAATAAGCTTTTCCCCCCATGGACGACTCTGCAACGCTATTCAGTGTGGCAACTAGCGTGATGTTGGTAGGAAACCCACCGCCCTACGAAGCACCGCTCTCTGCCGAAAAGTTTGTCCACGAACCGATCCTGGTGCTTACTCGACGGCCCGATAGGCGCATGTACGCCGCTCGCACTGACCCTAGGTTATCGACACTGTTCGATACAGAGATTGCCATCTCGGTACGATCTTATCCTCAAAGAGGACTTACGAACCATACACGCTAGACCATGTGCTACGGCCACGGCTCTGCATCATAAAAGTCATTTGCCTATTCAAAACGGAGATGGAGAAGTGGTCGCAAGCTTGCAGACTGTCGCTGCTTCGTACGCAAACGATATTAATACAGAAAAACACAGAAACTCTTTTCGGAAGTGAATTCAAAATTGCTCCGCTTTGACACAGCCGCAGATACACAGCCTCTCCGGATCCCACAGCGCGTTGAAAGCGACGGCCCAAGTTCGTTTAAATGGGTAAAGCTGGATGACGGGGCTGTCGTCCACCTTAGCCAAGATGTCGAACTGCTTTCGCCCAGAGTACGTACAATGCTCGTTGCCTTGTCCTACATGATGGAATGTACGTGAAAATGCATTAACAATAGACGACAGGCGGGGTCTGACCAACCGAAACTTTCTCCGGAAAGAACGGAATGTCGATGTTCTGGCTTCCGTGCCATCTTTAGAAACATTGGACCTAGACCTCTAGTACGATTTGTGGGCCGTGAAGTCTATCAACGTATTCGGAACGCAGTATACGCCGGTATCGGATACCTCCGATAGCTGATGGCCAGTGCAGGGTTTTCGCTCCGAGCGAGTGAAGCTTCATTTGAGGATGCGTATGCGCCAAGATTTGAAAAGAACGCGGGGTTCCGAATTTCGGACAATGTCCGAAATTATATATCGGGAACGCACGGACTCCCAACGGTATTTAAATCGGCAAGAGATTAAGAGCGATTTTAACAACCACCAACACTGCTTTGAGAACATGAGTGACAGTATTAGTATGGCAACGACGCTTGTCGATACCCATTTCGCGAAAGCGGATGTGTCTAAAAACATCTTCGAAGAGCCGGCACTCGTCATGACACAGATGAAGAAGAGGGGAACGTACGTATAGAGTAGCTTACTCAGTCCTGTCCAGTCGCATATTATCACAACGCCTACAGGCAGTCGTGCAGGTGTCATTGAATCGATAGGAACCAAGCGCGACCCTGACAATCGTTGGGGCGGGGAATACTCGTTTGCACTTGTGGGCCCCAACAAGGAGACCCTGCTCACCTTTAGCTGTAATGGCAACATGAAATCTTCCGAAACGCTCATATACGCTCCAGAAGCTGGAGAAAAGCCAGGCCCTCCTGTATTGTTGGGAAAGATCACGCTTGAAAGGAATAAGGGCCGTATGTATCGTCTTTATTGTGCGGATCAAGGCCAGCTTCATGTGGATGCCAAGCCTTTTGCAACTATGACAACCAATTCAGATCAGGTTCAAGAAACATTTTATAACGGAATTGGAGACATAATGGCTCAAGTCGAAGACCTATTTGACGCTCATTCGTAAGTGTCTCTACTAACAACAGTTGGTCTACCAGGAAGATGACGAAGCCCTCTCATCCTTATTTGATTTGCTATGAGAAACTCAGGGATACCGCTATTGAAGTACCAGTCAAGATGGAGTTGAATTCGCCCTTGAAGTTCGCCAAGGTATCCGCAACAAGCCCCCATGCAGGGATCAATGCCCCCGCTCATTCTTCAGAGAAGCGCGCAATCCTACTTGTGGCCAATTTCCTTTCCGGTCGTAAGTGTCTGTTACAGTGTATCTGACCACAGTGGATAGCCGTGCAGTGAAATCCAAACAGGACGAGCTACTAGTTGGCACTGGTGCCTTTGCTCTAGCCGGTATGGGCTTCTGATTTTTTTTTCTTAAACGCGGATAATCGCTTTGCTCACAGTGGGTTATGTACTATAATACTTGTATTCCTATCCCCGTGTTTGAAAATGCTTCTGTTCTAATCTCGGATAGCCAAAACTTGTGCGGAGAGCGGTGCAATGAATAAATGAAACACAAATCCGATAAACCCGAGATTGTCGTTTAATTGCTTGTTAGGTTACCCTTTCATATCTTGTCGATCATTTTCTAGCCCCAGGGTTACAGAATGGCAATGAGCGAACTTAAGCAAATGCTTGAAGCTCCTGCGCTTTTGATGACGCACGAAAAGCGCTCTCATTTGTAAATATTGCATTCTTCTAACCAGCAGCGTCCCATCATTAACTGACAAAAATGTGGTCGTCACAACTCACGGTGGAACACCAGTAGGGGAAATGGGACGGATTGAGCCCCAGGGCAAGTTTCGCTTGTTCAGTGATACTCCGATTTCAATGGAAGTTCGCACGGCCAGTAAGAAGCCACTCTACCGAATTGATCGCAAACCAGGCGTAAAGTTTGGAGATGCATTGGTATATGCCTATGATGGCAAAAGTTCTGCTTCGCGTCTTGTGGGCGAAATTGCGATTCAAAACACATACTTTGACAACACCTACTCAATGTTTGATGCATATCCAGCTAGCGATGGTAAAGACAGGCTGGCCTTCGCAGCAGTCCAAGCTTGCTACAAAAGCAAGAGTTTTCGTTCTGCAACGGAAATGGAAGGGTTGCAGGAATCCAACGGATTTCGAAAGAGTAAGTATGGTAGAATACAGCTTTCTAACATTACAGAAATTCCAAGATGAAAGGGGGCATTGTATCACGCCTGTTAGCAATGGATCACATGCACAACGATATTTCGTTTGCACTGCCAGTAGGCACGTCAAAAGGGCAGCCAAAGTTCCAAGTAACAGAGCTTCCATCCGGCGCTATTCCTAAGCTTGACATTTCTGACTTTAAGTTCACGGAGGATCGTCGAGTTCTGACCGTCGCGTGTACTTTTCTGATCCATTGTACGTGAAGAGCTTGGTATATTAAACTTCAGATGATAGATGCATTCTAGCCAAGGACTCGAAAGATCTACAGCTAGCTGCTTTGTCTGCCTTGAATTAAATCAAAACGATCGCGTGATAGTATATAATCCTACATAGCAGTTACTCCATTGCATCGATAGTTTAAAGTTGTACATTTGCCAAGAGTCGGAGATCTCGCGAAATTTGCTCGTTTCGGTCATAGTCCGAAAAAAAAATGGATCGAGCGCTCGGGCCCACATCTTATAAAGACGGCTGCGTGGGGAATAGCACTTACCCTACCATCCTTACCAATCGTCCAGCCTCAATTACTACTTGATCTTCCATTATGGACTCGGTTTCACTGTACAGTGTTGCCAGCTCTATTACACTTGGCCCAGACCAAGTGCAAATTCCAAGTGCCTTGCTTCAACTCCTGGGTCAGCCTGTGTTGGTTTTGGCCCATCGCCCTGAGAAGCCCGTTGGTTCGGCATGGTTCGATACTAAAATGGTAATTACTGCACAAGATGGAGAGTTCCTTGGAGACATCATGTTCCTCGGTAAAGATTGGCAGCGTGGACTCGGTTCCTTTGCCACACGGGAGTACCACTTGGATATCACTGGACCTAACGGAGAGCACCTACTCAAAATTGACCGTGGAGGAGATGGATCATTTGGCGAGGCCACTATCTCTGCTTATATTAACACTGAAGAAGGCAAAGACCCCAGACGTATTGGACAAGTTCAGTACTTGCAGAAAGGTCGCAACATCACATATACGATGACTGATACTAGTTCAGGGCGCCCCTATCAAGCAGGCGCGCCTTTCGCAGAAGCGACGACAAGGGTCAAATCAAAGGAACAGCAGATTGTAAATGAAGATGGTGACAATGCGGCCGCTTTGCATTCGCTGTCGTCCCCGTATGTATCATAACCAACATGACTGACTCGCAGTGGTTCATCGAAGGCAAAGACTGACACACATGTTCTATGCTTCGACGATGATACTATTGGGCAATTATGTGCTATCCCGCACCCTTCTGAGCAAGGGCCACCTACCTCGTTTTCCAAAGAGTCGATGGGTGATCTCATTAATGATACCTCCCTCCCGAATGCTTCATTATCGGCCGTGGAGAGGGCTATTGTTTTATGCGCTTCTATTCTAATGGACTGTATGTACCATAAAGCTGATAAGACGACAAACGTGCCGATGGAAACCAGAACCCTGTCTCGAATGCGATCTTTAGGAGTCTAGCAATTGGATTTGGTGGACGCCCACCTATATCTGCTGATGATATCCTGAAGGGAAGGAAGATGACTGATGGGCAATGATAGTAGACATTTCTATATTCTTAATCAATAATACAAAGAGTTGTTTTTTCTGGCGATTCGCGCTCGAGCCTGTTGGTGTTGTCACTAGTACGGCATTTTTGAATGTCGAGGACCGTGCGCACTTCCCAGAAATGAAACTATGACGTAATGCTCCGAAAGTCTCCGACAGGGTTCTGTCCCGGGATGGTGGAGATTTAATACGTCGCTGTATCCAGCACATCGGACATTCGATGATGGATGATCTACCCCCTAGCTATGAGGAAGCAAATATCGCAAGTATATCAACGAGCCTAGAGCAGATATTTTCACAGTCTGCCTTAGTGCTCACTGAGATTCAAGCCCCGTCAGCGTGAGTAATGTGAACTAACCTGTTAGACGCAATCTCCTAGATACCAACATGTTGGTTTCTTCTACGAGAGGCAAAAAGCTAGCAGAGATTGCGTACGACGACGAGGGAGTCAAGAAAAAGTGGTACCAGTCTCGGGACTTACGCATGACCATGTACAGTCCGACGGGGCAACGGTTGCTTAGAATCGAAAGGAATGGTCAGCGTGGTCATGGCAATGCTACCGTTTCGTTGTTTAAACAGTCTGATGATTTCAATGATAAGACTCCCATTGGTGGGATTGTAATGTCGCGAGGAATCCGCTCAATGTATAAGCTATACGGTGGCACAATGGCATGGACTTCGGCGAATTCTAATCCATTTGCAAAAATTCCTATGCATTCGCGCAGGTTCCCTATTACGGATGCGAAATGGAATACTTTGTGCACTGTTCAAACCTTGGCTAGAAGGTGGGTTTCCCCAATACTGACGAACAAGCTGGTGGTTAAGAAAACGAACCAATACCGGTGTATTGCTAGTAAGGTTTGAGAGAAGCTTCAAGCCTAAACTGATCCAAGCGCCACGTAAAACACGAAAAGGAGAAAAACCACGAATTGACAATATTCCCATGGCTGATGATGATATCATTCCGATCGATCCTACGGCGCGTGAACTTACGTTGTTGGAGCGAGTATTGGTCGTCTGCGGAGTATTCATTCTCGATTGTGAGTATAGCCATGGGTCGTTTAACCTTGCAGATGATCGGCGTCAGGACGAAGGCTCTTCTAGTGGTGGCGCAGCTTTACGTGGATCTACTGGAATGGGGACCAACTCTGGAATAGGAATCGGCGCATCAATGGTAGCAGGTATTGGAATGGGGACGGGTGCTGTGTAAGCTGGAAAGGAACCGTACCCAAAAAAAGAAGCTCCTTCGAAGATGGACCTAATTCATATTCATATATACGTGCTTTAGATCCGATATAGCCGGCCAAGAAGACGACATCTCTACCACTGGCTATCAGGCAAACTGTAAGTACGACGTAGGAGCGTTCCTTTCATTAAGCCGACCGAATATTTCCGACATGGAACGTGCGCAAGGAAATATAAATGCGGGGCTAGACCTGACGAACTCCACGCATTTTTTCCCCGCAATGCAAAATCAATCCGTGGCGCCTCCTCTTTATTCTTCTGTTATTAATGTCAGCATTGAACAGTTAATAAAAAAAACTTTTGATCAGCCTGCCATTGTTATGACAGAGAGACCTTCACGAGAATTGTAAGATGTTAACATACTAACATGTTCAGTAAAGACCTACTTGACACGAATATGCTGCTCACCACCAATGATGGTACTACCGTTGCTGAGATTACATATGATCGCAAATATGGACACTTGAAAGGAAAAGAGCGACGCAGGTTTGAGATGGTTATTTATGATCCGAGCGGAAAGCCCATGCTCAAGATTGATAGAGGAAACCGACACTATGGTGGTGATGCCCTCCTGTACATGTTTAATTCGGGCAGGGATCAAGCTGAGCGTCTCGTTGGTGAGATCAAAGCGTCAAAAAATGGCCCTCGTTATAACTATGACTTGTTTGATTACACTGCTCCACAATTAAATCCCGGCGTAGGTCTGAGACCTTTCGCATATGTAAATGACAAGGTCAGGAAATATCCTGTGAAAGATGATGATGAAAGGACAATTTGTGCTTTTCAAAACGTTTTTCGAACGTACGTACCATATGGCTGACATCTAGTAAAGCGGAAAAGCAACTAGTTAATACGGGAGTTATGGTTGCCCAATTTGATGGCGGTTTTCCATTGTCGAGCACCATCGCACCACGCAAATCATACCGAGAAGGGGTTCTAAGGCTGGAAGAAATCCATTTGAACAATGAGGATCTGATTTCTCTAGATTCGGACGCAAAGACCCTTTCTCCTATGGAGCGGGCCATTGTGATTTCAGCTGCTTTCCTTGCGGATTGTACGTTGATTGTGTACGAGCTGACATTCCAGACGACGTACGCGCGCTCCAAAAGAAGATGAATAAGGCAGCCAACAGGTCCAAATTCATTTTTCGGATCATTGGTTCTCTTTCCATACCTTACTATGGATATTGAGGCCAGCACTCCAAGCAATAGTGACGCACCGCATAAAGTACAAATAATAGCGAGTAATGACGAGCCCGATTTAAGCCGAAACGAAATCTTGCATAAATTCGTGGAGAAATAGCTCGTCCCCCAATCTCCACAATGACCCCAAATGACCAGTCAGCCCAAACGTACACAGTCCATCAGGTATCGCCTAAATACGACAACGTTATGTCTATTATGAATTCGATGCTTGATCACTCAGCATTAGTCCTGACTGAGCGCCTACCATCGAAGTTGTACGTCCTCACTGGAGAGCGAGCTAACCAGTAGCTTTAGTACTCTGCTTGATACAAACGTGGTAATTTCTACAATTGATGGGGCGCTAGTTGGTGAGGTCGCTTATGATGACCATGACCAAGACCATAAGCGGAAATGGTATAAATCTAGAGATTTCCGGATGGTTTTATACGGACCCAATGGTGAGAAAGTCATGAAGATTGATAGACGAAGTCGACGTGTTTATGGTGATGCTCTACTTTATCTGTTCGACGGATCCAATTCTAATGATCCTGGGCGACTCATTGGTGAAATCCAGATACCATCTTTTAAGCTTCGTACGACTTACAACATGTACGATTGCACCCAAGCACGGAATGGCAGTAACTTCGAGCCATTTGCTAGCGTTCGATCTCATTGGCATAAAATGCCGGTAAATGACAACAGCGACCAGGCCATCTGCTCAATCCAAAGTTTATGTCGAAAGTAAGTTTAGCTGCTCATTCCGCTAACTTAGCTGGCTCAAGTGGATTGAAGGTAACAGTGGTGTCATGCTGGTTCGCTTTGACGGTAAACTGGATGGTTCTACGATTCAGGCTGCTCGGCGGGCAAAACAAAATAAAACACCTGTAATGGACCCCATTGTATTGAAGGAAAAGGAAATTATCCCTATACACCCTAACGCACGTCGATTGAATACCATTGAGCGTGCTATTTTGATTGCTACAGCATTCCTCATCGACTGTAAGTCTCATCATATGCTAATTTAAGACGATAGGCGTGCCGATGAACAAAGATCGTCTAATTCCAGTGCCGCTGCAGCAGCTGGATCTTAGCTTTCTCAAATATGTTGACTACAAGTCAATTGTGGCTGTGGCGGGCCGTTGGATATAATTAGCAGCACCTTACGCCTTGTACAGTCTCCAAGCGAGGGCGTTCTCTGCCAAGATTCCTTAGTCATCAAGGTTTTTTAATATGTGTAAGGCCCGAAATGATCCGAAGCCCAAGATCTCATATATAGTGCGGGGTAATTTAATGCGTTTACCCTCATGACGACACAAGCCCATCACAACGGAACCAACAATCGCAGGGTAGAAGCCTATGACCCGGGATTAAGTGCAAACAATGCTCTAGCATTCCTGGTCTCCCATCCTGCACTTATCATCTCTGAACAGATTCAGATGCAAATGTACGTTTGTAAACATACGTGATCTAACCAACAGCGGGTGCAACTCGCTCGACAACCAGTATTTGGTCAGCACCACAGAAGGTAACCTAGTGGGAGAATTCCGATATGATGGAAAAGAAGGAAAATTGTTTCATTTGCGCCAGTTTCATTTTACCTTGTTTGGACCAAATGGAGAAAGAATCCTAAAGATTGATCGAGGCTATAACAGAGTCCATGGCGATGCTTTGGTGTATATGTACGGAGACTCTCCCTCTGGTCCAAAAGAACATCTTCTGGGAGAGATCCGTATAATATGGCAAGTTATCAATCACAGGTACAAAATCTTTGATTGCACGGCTCCTCGCAAGGACTACAAGTTTGAACCCTTTGGGACTGTTACTTCTCATTGGATTTCGATGCCTATGACCGACAAGAACGGTAAAACATTTTGCTCCATCCAATCTCTGGGCCGCAAGTAAGTACGAGCCTCACTGACACTTCAGCTTTTATTTCAAGTACCTCTCCTATCCGGGAGTGCTAATGGCCCGTTTCGATCGTGGACCTCCTCTGTCGAAAGTACGGGCATTGAGGAGGGACAGGGGATTTGGAGCTCGTCCCAAGGTGGATGAGATTAAAGTGAATGAAGATATTCCCATTGATCCTAATGCGCACAATCCATCAATCGTGGAAAGGGCTCTGATGTTGACTACTGCCTTTCTAATTGCCTGTAAGTTATTTTTATGGAAGCTGACGTCTAGTTGATAAACACGAGGAGCAGAAGCGTCGTAGGCATTCGAATGGTGGCGGTGGTGGTGGTGGTGGTGGTGGTGGTGGTTAACGTGGTAATTGGTTAGGCAACAGTACTACGGATCGATAATCAAGTCTCATGCCCATCCATCCCATGGACCCACCATACTTAATAGACCAGATCATATTTAGCAAACCGAATCTAGTACGCTACTTGGTAACAATACGAAGAACATATACGTCCGAATTGAGGCCGAACACGTCTCTATTGTGCTCAACTAATGTAGCAAAAATAGGCTTGCCAAGATTTTGGCTATGCAGATCATGCAGCCCTGAATTCACTGCCTCGGAATTCCGCCCGAGAGTGCCCGATCCACCCAGGTCCGTGCACGTGTATATATTGAGCGGATCTCGGCAACTTTTGCAGCCAGAATTATGGAAAAGATTGACACGTCGAGCATTCCAGGACAGAAAGCATCGTATGCCCTGTCAAATTTGTACGGGTCTCAAGAATTGCACCACATCCTGGGTGGTCCAGGCCTCTTTCTTACAGAACGTCCTGAAACAATTTTGTATGTTGTCAATGACTAACACGCAGCCTCCCTAGCCTGGAAGGAACAAACCTTACTGTTACGTCAATCGATGGTCAGCACTTGGGAGAGTTTGTTTTTGAGCCGATGGCACTCACTATGGGTGGCCATGGGTGCATGACACTCTTTGACCCGCACGGCAAGCGCTTGCTTTCCATTGACCGTGGCAATCGGACTGCTTTTGGGGATGCAAAGATTTATGGTTATTCTATGGATGGTTCTCAGCCAATCCAGATTGGCACTGTGAACATCCAGCGTGGCCAAGGACGTCCTGTGTACAAGATGTTTACAGGCCAGGGCGCCCAGTCGAAAGAACAGGCGCCATTTTGCCAAGTTCAAGGGAAAAAGCGCTTCCGTCCTGTATGGAACGCTTCAAAGCAAAAAGTTGCGGGGATCCAAGCCGTATCGAACCTGTATGTTGTGCTCTTTACTTACGTTGCAGCTGGTACCAGGATCATATTCCCAGCTCTGGTGTCGTGCTTGTTCGATTTGATTCTTCAGCTGACTCTAATCCACTTTCTGTACCGCGCAAGACGCGCCCTACGCACGCTCTTGTCATGGAAAAGAGGCCGATGAAGGAAAAGCAGTTGATCTCTCTGGACAGGCAGGCAAAGGGCCTCTCCCTGGAAGAACGCGCAATTGTTCTTGCAACATCATTTCTAATTGATTGTAAGTGAATTTTCTAACAAATAGACGACAAGCGCTCGCAGCGCCGCACCAGAACCTATATCCGCATCGCTCTGTGTGCATGTGGTTGCCACTGCTGTCTCTGCTGCTGCTGCCTTGACTACTGTGGCTAATTTTCACAGTATACTTAATGTTTCTGTAAAGGATATAGCATTGTATATTATTCATGCCCTATCAGATGTCTTCATCGGTTCGAGTCCGTGCAGCGCTGCCGCTCGGCCAACACACGCGCCATTGATGTGGAGGATACTTTCAAGGCATTATGAATGCGCTATGCGCTCCAAGCAGCGTATTTCCCCATCTAAACACGTGACACTCCTCGGCCGTCGCATAGAGGCTGACAATCCCGACAACCGGCATTGGTGCTTCACGATGGCGGTACGTATTGTGCAAAGTCAATGAACGAGTTACTAACACCTTATCTAGTCTGGATTCGGATACAACGGAGGTATGGATCAAATTTCGCTCACAATCAGGCCCCTCGCGCTGCTTCTCTTTCTGGCAGGACTTCCGGAAATGCTACGTCACGGCTGACTCCCCGTCGGAGTGCAAGCTGCAGGTGGACGACTACCTTGAATGCCTGCACCACACGAAGGAGGTTTGTATTATGTCCTACTAACTTTTCAGCTGGAGCGCGCCCATGTTCTGCAAGAGCATCTGATTAAGCGCCAGGCCGAAGAGTCTCGGCAGGCGCGTGAGGCTGCCAAGAAGGGCGGCCTTGCTGGCCCCCGCTTGGGCCTGATCGATTTGGATGCGGAGCCCAAGGCGGACGCGAAGGAGTCCAAGGCTGAGGCGTAAGAATAGCGTGTAGAACGCACAAGATGCCCATTTCCTGGTCAAAATGGACTTTTCGTGTGCAGTGAGTGAGGTATCTATTCGCCAGCAGTATTCAA
Organism: Malassezia japonica; assembly: GCF_029542785.1. NCBI lineage: Eukaryota > Fungi > Basidiomycota > Malasseziomycetes > Malasseziales > Malasseziaceae > Malassezia > Malassezia japonica. Next base: position 730,769 of record NC_083373.1, on the reverse strand, counting down.
TGAGGGGGTTGGACTGCTAGGCGTTGGTATAAATATGGCATGCCCGACTATGAGTCGATGCATGTACGCGGGAGATGTATGGACGAGGACCAAGTCCGCCATGGCTCCAATCATGCTCTGGAATGCGAAATACAGGTTCGCTAGCTCAAATGAACTCGATAGTGGATCTACCATAAGTTTGCATCTATTCAGTCCGTCGAGTGAAATATGCTGGGCAGCACACCCTCCATCCCACACGAAGAAGAATTCGTCCATTTTTGGATCGCCCTCCACTCTTCATGCATAGTGCAGGTGCCGTGCTGAGCCATGCTGGTGCCTTGCTCGGTGCGTGTGCGTTAACAGGACTTGTGTATGTCTCCGCACAGTACCTCGCACGTCATCGATTAGAAGCAGATGACGAGGTTGCAACAAAATTTACTCATGGGACGTCCGAGCCCATCGAGCCACCCCCAACTCAGTCGCGGCCTCTCTCTGTGCATCGCTCTGACGAGGTCGTGAGCGTGCATGTGTATTGGCCAGACAGTATTCCAACAAGAACTTCAAGTACGCTCTATGGCTGGCATTTCCCTGGCGGTGCAGGTGACTATGTCGTCGTTATTGCGGGTTTTGGCTCACAGGTCGAGCCGAGGCCTTTGCGAGGCATGGCCCGCGCCGCACCCCTCGGAACGTGTGCGCCGAGCCGAGCCGAGGTTGTCATACGGCATTCAGCGTCCTTTGATATACATGTGGATTCCGAGGCTGTGCAGCTTGCCTGGTACGTCGTCTAACTCATGCAGGATCCACCTCGCCCTGCCACTTGCGACCGCGTGCAAGGTGGCTTTTGTGCAGTATACCCCCCCCGATGTGACCCGACTGGAATCACTCGCACTGGATTCCTACTTATCCCATTCTTCTGTGCCACCCACACGGCTGGAGCAGCTCATTGGCATGGATTGCGAGCGGTGCTCCGATCTGCGTTCCGAGATACCTGCCGGCTCTGGCTTGCGAAGCGCCGTGCGGCATATAAATATGGCGCGCTGGGCGCTACGTGCCCCCCCTTGTGTGCCTGTTAGCAAGCACTGGCAGCTTCCTGTGCGCCCAGCGACCCCCCTGGCCTTGGTCAATCGGATCATGGAGCGCGTGTATGCGGTGCTTGCGTGGCCGGCCTACTGGAACGAGTGTTCCCTGCTCACGGCCAAGGTTGCCTCGGGTGACACGCCCTCAATACCTGCTCACTTGGTGCAAGCGCGCACAGCTGCAAATGCGGCGTGGAATGCGCTCCTATTGTATGTCTGCGACATGGCACTGGGCTATCTGCTGAGCACAGCCCTAGAGGCGCACGAGGCCTGGCTAGTCCAACGCGGCGTGCAGCTCTTGGACGCCATGGATGCGCCCGCACTGCGTTCGGTGCTTGACTGGCTCGCGCATTGGCCACTCGGCATCAAGCTCAATACGGAACTTGCGCTTTTTTCGCGCGATGTGCTTGCGAGCATAGCCGAGGCGCATTCGGCGTACGTGCTGCAGCCCCTTTTTGCACACCTCTCCCAGTTCGTGCAAGGCTGTTGCTGGGTAAGCAGGTGCTTGGGAGCTACTGTGCTGCTGAGCGTGCTGCTGGACACGCTCATGGTGCTTGGCATGCATGTACGAGGGATGTACTTTCTTGTCCGGCACGTCTACCTCTTCTTTACGCGTGCTGCCGGCTCACTCTTTGACATGTTTCGGGGCAAGAAGCGCAATCCTATCCACCATGGGCGGCTTGATACGGCAGAGTACGAGGTGGACCAACTGTTCCTCGGCACGATCCTCTTTACTCTCCTTGTCTTTCTCTTCCCCACCGTCCTCATGTTTTATGCGACGGTGGCAGCCGCGCATCTCGCCGTGCTCTGCGTCTACGCTGGGCTCGTGTCGCTGGTGCGTCTGCTTGGAGCCCTCCCCCTGTATACCCTGATTCTCCGTGTGTGGAATTCCGCGCGTGTGCCGTGTGGTGTTGCCCTCGTCGGCCAGTATCGCATGAAAGGCTGTGCGATCGGTCTGACAGCCGCGCTGGCGCCGCTGCACAGCGCCCTGCGCCCCCTAGCAGAGGTCCCCCACCTCGTGTGGTGTGCGCTATGTGGTGCGCCACTGCATGTGCCGCTCTAATACCCTATTTAGCACGAGCACGTAGACGATTTGGCCTCATCCGCCTGTGCCGACACGTCGATGGCTGTGTGAGTGGGGCGACGTACTCTGGTGTGCGGCGACGCTGTCTGCGGCCTGTTCGTCCATTCCCGGGAGGGCCTGGGCAATTTTCTTAAACAGACTCTTTACATTGTGCCCAGCCTTGGCGGATGTCTCGATGAACATGACATTGTTGTATTCCTTGGCGCGCTGCTCGCCCTCTTCCGTAGATACCTCACTGTGTGAGCAAACCCACGTACCGCTTGTCGCTCAAGTCGGTCTTGTTGCCAACCAGCGCAATAATCACCTCGTTGCCACGCTCGGCGCGCACATCCTCGACCCATTTGGAGGTGGACTTGAACGAGTCGCGGTCTGGGTTAGTTTCGCGACGTACTCGTGACGTCGTACACGACGATCGCGACTGACGAGTCGCGGATGTACGACGGAATCAGCGAGCGGAAACGCTCCTGGCCGGCCGTGTCCCACAGCTGCAGACGCACGGTGCGGTCGTCGAGATACATCGTCTTGGACAAAAAGTCGATGCCGATCGTCGCCTGATAGTTGCCGTCGAACGTGTCGTACATGAAACGGGTGATCAGCGACGTCTTTCCAACCGACTGCTCGCCCAAAAACACCAGCTTGAACTTGCGCATCGAGCTGCCGTACTCGCCCGCAGGCGCCGTCGCACTCGTCGCCATGGCTCTGATCAGCCCGGAAAGAGTGTTTACGTAATACAACCACCCGCACTGTCCGTGCGATGTATGTCCGGCGACGTGGGGCGCGTTCTCGCCCTGTAGCGCGATTCAAGCGGCGGCAGCGCGAGCGGCGCGCGTCGCCGTCGTGGATTGACCAGATCGTGATGTACCTTGTTCTTCTTGTCGATATCCTCGTGCTGCGCCCGCTGACCTTGGCCCAAGACACGGCGTACGCGCTCGTCGCCTCGCCGACGTCGCATCGCATCCTGATCCGCACAGCGCTGCTTACTGGGCTGCATGCAGCGTGCGTAGGCGTGGCGCTCATTGCCTATGGCGGATTCTACTACGCGTGGGTCCCCGACGTCTCGGTCAAAAAGGACGTGTGGCTGCAGTACGAAAACGGCCAAGGCACGCCTCTCACGCGCCCCCTCGCATCCGTCCTGCTCGACGGCGGCCCGTCGGATTTACCGGTGTGGCAGATCGAACCGACGACGCCGCTCTTTATGGAGAACCAAGAGTACGACGTGTCGCTCGAAATGCGCGTCCTCCTCGCGCCCCAGAAACAGCCTCGTACGTTGCACGGCTCACACAGGCAACTTTATGATCAATCTCGACCTCTCGTCGCACGAAAAGCAGCTGTACCAGGCGAGTCACTCAACCCTGCTCGTCACCGAGCCCCGCTTTGTGCGCTGGCTCGGGCGCCTCGCACGCGTCGTCCTGCGTCCATTCCAGCGGGAGCCGATGGCGCCGGTGCAGACCGTGCGTGTCCCGCTCCTGCACCGCGTCGTGCCGTGGTCATCCGACCGCCTCAAGTACCCTGGGTCTAAGGGGATCGGCAAGGGGTACATGGCGACGCACGCCAACCTCCAGCTCGACCGCTTGGGCATGCAGCTACCGGTCCAAAGCGCGGCACTGCGCTTTGATGCGCACCTCACGGGCATCTCGTACGTCGTCCAGCTAACGCAGCTATCTCATGTACCACCATTCGCTCGTGTGCCTCGGCATGTTTGTCGTGCTCTTTGCAGGCGTCGAGTTTATGGTCGCCGGCGCATTTTGGCTCCTGCTCACCGTGTACTACTCGCTGCGCCCCATAGAATAGCTGACTCAGCACCATTCATGTCGGGATCGCTCACGGGCCGTCTGGACGAGGCGTGCCGCCGAGCCGCCGAGCCGGCCGGCGACAATGCGGAGCGTGCGCTGCGCGTCCTTGCCGAGGTCGCGCGTGATGCGGATGCGCTTTCTGTGATTAGCGAAAATGAGCCACTCCGCGAAATTCAGACGCGTTCGCTGCGTGTGCTCTTCATTCCCAGTGTGCAGGCGGAGCTGGAGCAGTCGATGCGCGTCACCGAGGGCGACCGCATGCAGAAGCGGCGCGCCCAGGTCGAGGCGAGCGCGGGTGCGGCGCGCCTCTTTTTCGAGATGACGGCGCGCCACCGCGCGGTGCCCGAGGCGGTGCTCGTCATGGTGCGCAGCCAGGCGTCGGAGCAGAAGGAGCAGCAGCTCGCGCCAGCCGAGCGCCGCCACCTCAAGATGCAGCTGTACAAGATGCAAAAAGAGCTCGAGCGCTTGCTCGATGCGTTCCGCACCGAGTACCGTGCCAAGGCGCACAAAAAGAACCCCGCACTGCCCGTACCGCCGGCCATTAGCGACGTGTTCTACGACCTGCTCATTGTCCCGGGCGACACGGACGAGGACGAGGACGAGGACGAAGAGTCTGCGCCGAGCGGAACGTACGAAGCGCGGCCGCCCAAAACGCTACGCGACTATTTGCTGATGCTGCTTGTGCTGCACGCCGTACGCACGGCCAATACCATGAGCTCCGCGCAGCAGGAGCTCGAGCTACTGAAAAATGCGCCGCCGCTGAGCGAGGCGCCTGTGCCGCGCTCGGATGACGATACGTGGCGCCTCGACTCGCGCTGGTTCTCGGGCCGCAACGGCGGGCCGCTGCTCGGCGAAGGCGGCAAGCCCCTGCGTCCGTTTGTGATTACCGGCAGCCAGGGCCAGGGGCCAAGCGCGCCGGGCGACCGCCGCAGCCAGCTGCAGGCGCAAGTCTTCCAGCCGTCGCACCGTCTGCCGACCATGTCCATCGACGAGTATCTCGCGGAAGAGGAGCGGCGCGGCAATATTCTGCGCGACGGCGGGCCTGCGCAGGCTGCCCAAGCGACGCCGCGCGAGCAGCGCGCCGAAATCGCCGAGATGGACGGCACACGCGAGGCCGAAGAGGCCGAGGAGGCCGCGCGAAAAGAGGCGATCGAGTGGGATGCTTTTACCGAGAGCAACAAGCGGGGTGCCGGGAATACGATCAATAGAGGCTAGCGAGTAACTATGGTTCTCTTTCGCGGTGCGGTGCGACGGCCGGGCGCCCGAGAATTGGCGCCTGCCAGTCCTCGTCGGACAAGGACAAGAGGCGGATGCACAGCGGCGCGACCTCGACCTGGAAGGGGCCGTACGGCAGCATTTCGCCGTCAATGCTTAGGTAGTGCGTGTTGGCGTGGTCCACGTCGTGCGGCGTCACGCGCAGCGCCTCGGCCTTGAAGTAATGCACACTTTTTTCAAAGACGTGGTCGCCCGTCTCGCCGAGCTGGACGGTAGCGAGCTTGTCCATCACCGTGCTGTCCTGGTTGTGCAGCAGCACGTCAAGCACGCCGTCGCGGGGCGAGGCATACGGGAAAGCCATAAACGAGCGCGCGACGTACGGCATCTTGCCGCCATAGAGACTCGATACCGGCGCATCGATGGCCTGCCACGGTGCGTCGCGCGGCGCCCTTTCGTACTCCACGACGTCGGGCATGGCATGGCCAGGGTGCATCGGCACCGTCGCCGTGTGCCGGCGCAGCGGCGCAAGCACCGAGCCGTACGCCAAATGACGCGTGTCTTGCGTACGGCGGAGATGCGACTGGGGCTCGCGCATCGTGCGGCGATCGAGGAGGCCGCGCGGGCCGAGCACGACGTCTACATCGACGTCGCACCGCCGGTTGAGCAGTACGCCAAATATGTAGCCGAGCACAAAACGCAAGTCGCCCATGAACCGAAACGCCTCGGTCCCGACGTCGACTTCGGCCATGATACCAATCGCATGCGAAAGGAAAGAATAGTACTGCACATACTCCCCGTGCTCGTCCTTGTACACCAAGGGGTAGGGGATGCCGTTGCGAAAGAGCGAGGATTCCTGCGTCACGACGCTCAGCTCCTGCTCGTGCATCTGCCCCTTGATGGCAGAGAGGCATGCAAGCGGCGCCTGGAATCCGAGCCCGGCGCCGTGTGTGTTGACGTATACCGCGTTGCCGCTGCCGGAGGGAATGGGCACGATCGGCAGATGCAGCGCCTCCTCGGCATCCTTGCGGCCTGCAAGGCCGTTGACGATTTCGTGCATCGTGCCGTCTCCGCCGATTATGACCAAGGCATCGTACGGCGAGAGGTCGAGCGTCAATAGACGGTCAATCGCGTCGTACCGGCGCTCGAGCATCAGCACCTCGACCGTGCATCCCGCGGCGTGGAGCGTGGGGAGAACGGCTTCTTCGAGCGTCTTTTTTCCTCTGCTGTTACCGCTCGCTGGGTTGCACACAGCCAGCAGCTTGCGGTAGGGCTTGCTCTTCGGGTACGCGGCCTGGAGCAAGGCGTCGCGCCATTGCACCGCCTCGGCGTGCGACGAAAAGTCGATCGGAAGCGCAAGCACGCTCATCGTGCGGTCGAGTGCCGCCGAATCGCGCTTGCGCCACTCGTCCTCTGTGACGATGTGCGTCGTGTAGGGGTACGATCGCCAGAGGTAGCTCGTCACCGAAGCGCTCACAGGGCGACTGCTCGGTGCCAAGGCCTGCAGCGTGAGACGCGTCGCGCCCGTGTCGACAGCCGCGTCCAAGATGAGCGCCACGGGCAGGTGGACCCACTCGAGATTGTATGCGACGGATTTGAGACTTACGATGCCATGTTCGAGGACGAGGCCCGTATCTTGTCCCCGGACCGTGACTTGCGCCGAGCGGGGCGCTTTATTCATGGCTTGTGCAGGTGGAGGCGTAGGCCAACCTTGGCTTGGCATGCCCGGCGGTAGGAGCCGGCCATGTGCGATGGCACCGTGATGGATGCAATGCGTCCCACCTCATTCTCCCATTTCAATATGTCCAGGTATTATTTACTGGGCCTGCGTGCCTCATGTTGGCGCACGGCCGGGGGATGCAGAATCGGGGCCTTCCACTCCTCGTCGTCCAACGAAAGGAGCTGCAGACTAAGCGGCGACACTTCCACTTGGAATGGGGCGTACGGCACCCGTTCGCCATCGATCGACAAGTACCCTGTGCGATGCGTTCCCTTTGTCTTTGGCGTCACGCGACAGGCCTCGACTTTAAAGTAGCGGATGCTCGGGTTAAAGACGTGGTCGCCCGCCTCGCCATCTAGAAGCGACGACACCTTTTGGAGCGTGGTCGAATTTTGCTTCTGGATCAGGATATCCATTGCGCCGTCCGACGGCAGTGCGTAAGGGAATGCCATGAACGAGCGGGCGACATAGGGCATCTTGCCGCAGTAGAGACTCGACACGGCGACTGGCACCTGCTGCCACCCTGCCATGGCCTCTTCTTGGGCATTCGGCTCGCCTTCGGATGCATCCGAGAGATGCAGCGGCTTGGCCACATGCTCGACCGTGTCCATCACCGAGCCGTACTTGAGGCGGCGCACATTGTCCGGGCGCGTCATGCCGTCGACGGCACTCGGCGCCTCGCTCAGAGCGCGCGCGCGCATACGTGCTTTGTTCGTCCCGCCCCGCGACCCGAGAAAGACCTCAATGTTAATGTCGCACTTTTTGTTGAACACGACGCCGAAGAGGTACGAAAGCGAGAAACGCAGGTCGCCGAGGAAGCGCAGGTGCTCGGTGCCGAGGTCGATGTCGGCCATCAGGCCAATCGCCTGCGAGAGAAACGAGTAGTACTGCACGTACGCCTTGCCGCCTTCGCCCGTGCCCCGGATCGGGTAGATGGTCTCCTTTTCCGGAAAGAGCGCTGCGTCCTGCGTGACGACACACAGTTCCTGGACGTGGCCGCGCCCTTTCAGCGCACTGAGGCAGGCAAGCGCGACGTTGAGCGTCGTTGCGCCGTGCAAGCTCACAAACATTCCGTTACCGCTGCCGCACGGCACCGGCACCAGCGGCAGGTGCAGTGCATCGATCGCATCCTCGCGGGCCGCCAGGCCATTGACGATCTCGTGCACCGTGCCGTCGCCACCGACGCATACCAGAGCGTCATAGTCCTGGACGTTAATGTCGTGCGCGGCCACGAAAGCGTCGCGGCGTTTCTTGGTGAGGATCGTCGTGAGCTTGCACCCCGCCGCCTCGAGGATTGGCAGGACGATCTTTCGCAGCGCACGCTTGCCAAAACCCTGGCCACCCACCGGGTTGCACACCACCAGAATCCGGCGGCGGGCCGGCCCGTAGGGGTAGGCGAGGCCGTTGAGCTCGTCGAGCCACTGGGCTGCGGTCGGCTGCTGGGCCGCGGGCATCCGCACCTGTACCTTGCCGAGCTCGAGGTGCGCCATGTGTGGGTCCGAGCTGCGCTTGCGCCACCGCTCGCGGTCCAGCCTGTAGACTTTTCCCGGGCTGCGGTGCGTCACGCACCCACACGAAACGCCCCGCATGACAGACGGCGCCAAGAAATGGATCGTGGCGATCGCCTGCCCGTTCGCCACGGACAGCTCCGAGTTGAGTACGAGCTCGACCGGGATATTCACAATGTCTGTCTGCTCGCTGTGCACGATAAGCTGCGCATCTTGCACACGCAGAGCCGCTTCCGCGCCCTGCACTACGCCCTGCAGCGAAGACATGGAGGATGTGGAGCGGAGATGTCGGGTTTTCCGCTACGGACTACAATTCGTCGTGGCCCGACGTGGCGGTCGCCGCCGCGAGCGAGCTCGAGGCCTTGCTGGCAGCAACAGCAATGCGTTCGTTCATAAAGGCCGAGAGCACATTGTACTTGCGCTGCAGCTGGTCGATCTTGTCCTCGGTGAACTTGCCGGTGCCGGCCGCGTGGCGCTCGAGCATCTGGCCAATGCGGTCGCTCTCGCGCTTCACGTAATCCGAGCCGTCACGCAGCACCTTGTCCATCACACGGAGGTAGTAGGAGGCGGCCGAGTCCTTGGCCTCCGAGTGCTCCTTCTCGGTGAGCTCCGCGGCAAACCTCTTCGCCTCGGCAACGATGCTGTCGCGTGCATCGCTCGCAGCGGTGTAGAAACGCGCCGCGAGGCCGTCGAGCGACGGAAGGCGACCGGCAAACTGCGACAGGGTGCCGTCGGTCTTGCGGAAGGTGAAGCACTTTTCGTTGAGGAAGTTGACAAACTCTTCTTCGTTGCGCTCCTTCAGGTAGGGGCGTGGCCACTTGTCGTTCGAGCCCTGCGGGAAAAAGAGCAGCGTGGGGTACGAGTTGATCTGGAAGCGGCGCTTCACGTCGGCGTTCTCCTCGGCGTTTGCGTCGATCTTCGCAACCACACACTTGGAGTCGCGGCGGAAGACCTTGGCGACCTTTTCGTAGATCGGCGCAAGGTTCTTGCAGTGACCACACCACGGCGCGTAGAACTCGACCAGGACATCGAGCTCGGGGTTGTTGACCACCTCGTCAAAGTTGCTGCTCGTCAGCTCCACCACCGCCTCGGGCTCTGGGGCAGGAATGCGGCTGCGCACATTGCTCTGCTCTGTCACAAACTGCGCGAGGGCCTCGGCGGTGCGCTGGCCGCTGTACTCGACCGCCTCGGTCGAGTGCGCGGGGAACCACTTGATCGTAGGGAAGCCCTGCAGGCCGATACGGCGGCCAAGCTCCTTGTTCTCATCCGCATCCACCTTGGCAATGAGCACTTTGTCCTTCTTGCGCGAGAACGAGTCGGCAAGCTTCTCGTACTCGGGCGCGAGGCGCTTGCAGTGGCCACACCACGGCGCAAAGTACTCGACCAGCACGCCGGCCTCCTTGCCGACCGTGCTGTCATACAGCGCGGTCTTGGTCAGGTCCAGCACATTCGACGCGTGCACAAGCGCAGTGAGAAGTAGCGCGGCAAGCAACACAAAGGTCCGCATCGTTGTGGGAAGTGCGGTCGGGCCATCTTCTTCGGCCGGCGCCACGTCACCCCGATCTCCCGATCATGTTGGTGCCGCGGAGCGTCGCAGGGACCAAGCGGCGGCATCCGCTGCCCGGCGGCGCGGCACCGGCGGCGCAAACGGCGGTGCAGGAGGCAGAATGGGACGAGGCGCTTGCGTCGGCGCTCTTCAATTGGCTGTCGCCGTGGTGGTGCGCGCGCCGCGACGACACGCTCGCACAAATCGTGCAGGCGTGCGTCGAAAAAGGGCGTGGCGCATCGACGATAGACGTGCACGTAGCCAGGCTCCTCGATACGGATGCGGTGCGGTCGCTGGGATGCACATCTAGTGCCGTGCTTGCGGCGGCAATACGAAGGCTGGAGGCGTACAAGGCCGTGCATATCGACGCGTTCCGCTGCCGCTTTCACTTGCCGAGCGCGGCAGTGGTGTTTGTGGTACGTTGCAAGACTCACACAGGAAAACATCTCCGAGCGCGCATGCAGTGTGCTCCAAGTCGCGGAAATCTTGGCTCATCTCTTAGACGGGCCGTGCGTCTTGGCTGTATACCCCCCGTCGCCGGCGGCGCTCGAAAACCACACCGCCCTCGACACGCCGTCGGTGGCGCCGCTAAAGAGCGCATACGTCGTCCTGGACGAAGCGTCTGCGCGCGATTTGTGCGCCGCCTGGGGCTGGGACCGCGACCGCGCATGGCTCGATTTTGCGCACGCCTCGAGCCACGCAAAGCACGCGGCGTACGCTGGTCTGCGTGCGATGCCCGCCTCCGCGCTCGAGGCGCGCGCACGCGAGTATACCGCGTGGCAGCGCGAGCTCGTCCAGCGCAATGTCCTTGCGGCGCAGCAGCGTACCAAGCCGCCGCCTGCCTACCCGTCCAGCACCATTGTGCAATTCACGCCGACGTCGGACCTGGCGCAAGGCGCGTACAAAGCCCACCTCGCGCGGCATGTCCCCAATGGCGTCGATTACGTCGAGCTCCGAGAAAACTCGGTCTATGTACGCTGCGCCAACGCCCACGCGGCGCAGAAGCTCGTCGGTCAGCTCGCAGGCGATGCCCTCGCCGAGGCACCGACCATCCTGCGCGGCGCTGCCGAGGCCGTTTACTGGCAGCGCCTTCCGCAGCGCGTGCGCAATGCTGCGCTGCGGCGCGCCGCTTAGAAAACACACGCGCCCTGCGTCAAGGCGAGCTCCGTGGCGGGGGGCACAGAAGCCAGGTGCCCGTCGGCAAACACCTCGTAGGTTTCGGGGTTGACACGGATGCGCGGCGTCGCCGTGTTCAGTTTCATGTCCTCTTTGCCAATGTGGCGGCATCCCTTTACGGCCTCGACACGCTTCCTTAAGCCGTAGGCGGCAACTGTATTAGTAGGACGACGTACCATTTTGCAGGCTGGTCTTGCTCACAAACGCGATGCTGTTTTCCGCTGCGCACTCGGGCTGGGAGCCCCAGGTCTTGCGCAGGTAGATCGGCTGCACCGTAGGAATGCTGCCGTTCGACTCGCCAATGTTGCTCATGACAATCTGCCCGCCTTTGATCACCGTTTCGGGGCGCGTGCCAAAGTTGTCGGGGCGGTACAGCACAAGGTCTGCGAGCTTTCCGACCTCGACCGAGCCGATCAGGTGCGACACGCCGTGCGTGATCGCGGGGTTGATGGTATACTTGGCGACGTAGCGCTTGATGCGCTCATTGTCGCGCACCATCGTGTCGCGCTCGACTGCGCCGCCGGCACGCAGCGGGCCACGCTGGTTCTTCATCTTGTTCGCCGTGCGCCACGTCCGCGAGACGACCTCGCCGATGCGGCCCATCGCCTGCGAATCAGAGCTCATCATGCTGATCGCGCCCATGTCCTGTAGCACGTCCTCGGCGGCGATCGTCTCGGCACGGATACGCGAGTCGGCAAACGACACGTCCTCAGCAATGCTCTTGGACAGGTGATGGCACACCATGAGCATGTCGAGGTGCTCGTCCAGCGTGTTGACACAGTACGGCCGCGTGGGGTTCGTCGAGGATGGCATGATATTTGACTCGCCCACGACACGGATCAGATCGGGGGCGTGACCGCCACCGGCGCCTTCCGAGTGGTACGTGTGGATCGCCCGGCCGTTGATCGCGTTGAGCGTCGCCTCCACAAAGCCGGTCTCGTTCAGGGAGTCGGTGTGGATCGCGCATTGGATGTCGTACGTGTCGCACACCTCCAAGCACGTGTTGATCACGTCAAGCGTCGCGCCCCAGTCCTCGTGGACCTTGAGTGCGCCGGCACCGGCCTTGACCTGATCGATCAGGCCCTGGGGCTTGGAGTCGTTGCCTTTGCCGCTAAACAGCACATTCATCGGCAGGGAATCGGTGGCTTGCAGCATCTTTTTGATGTGCCACGGGCCGGGCGTGCACGTCGTCGCGCGCGAGCCGGCCGCAGGGCCTGTGCCACCACCAATGAGCGTCGTGGTGCCAGATGCCAGGCCTTCTTCGCACATGTCCATCGAGAGAAAGTGCACGTGTGAGTCGATCGCGCCGGCGGTCGTGATGAGGCCTTCGCCCGCAATCACCTCGGTGCACGAGCCGACGACCATATGCGGCGTGACGCCCTTCATCGAGTCGGGATTGCCGGCTTTGCCGATGCCGACAATCATGCCGTCTTTGATACCGATATCTGCCTTGATGATGCCGGTATAGTCGATGATTAGGCAGTTGGTCACGACCGTGTCAAGCACGTAGCGTGCGGGCCATCCCGTCGCCTGGCCCATCCCGTCACGCAAGACCTTTCCGCCGCCAAATGTGCACTCGTCGCCGTACACTGCATAGTCTTTTTCGACGACCGCCCAGAGGTCCGTGTCGCCCAGACGCACACGGTCGCCAGTCGTCGGGCCGTACATTGTCGCGTACGCCGCGCGGCTCATTTCGAATGGCTTGGGCGACTCGATCTGGATATCTTGCTTCACACGCTGGCGGAGGTCATGATCGGCGTGACGCCAGCCGGTATCCACGAGCGTCACCTTCTTCGAGTCGCCCGGCTCGAAGCGGATGGCCGTGCCGGCCGCAATGTCGAGCTTGCGGCCCTCGACGAGCTCACGGGGAAAAACCATGGCACGGTTCGACTTGAGGAGCGGATAGTGCGAGCCGATCTGCACCGCACGGTCGCCGGTGTTGGTCATGCGCACAAAGACACGCGCATGGTCCGGGAAGAGCACGATCGGAGAGGCATTGGCCGGAATGACCTCGCCTGGCACCGGGCCTTCGGGACCCGAGAGCCTCGGAAAGAGATCGGGGCTCGGCACGGCGAGGCCCGAGCCGTACAGCGCCGCCTCGAGGTTGCCGTTGGGCGAACAGATCGGATCCACGAGCGTGACTGGGTCAGTGCACGGACGACCTACCCAGGAATGTGCCGTCGACAAAGGTGCCCTCGACCATGACCTCGTCTGTGTGAGAAGCAGTACGTACGCAGAATTTGTGAGACACCGGGTTTGACGTGACGGTAGCCGAGGATCGTCTTGCCGTGCTGCATCAGCGCAGCAACGGTGTTGGTTCCGTCGCGAATGTGCTCCTGGAGCACAACCGAGAGGAGCGCGATCGCCTCGGTCATATTCAGTCGAATCCCGCGCGACAGGCGCTGCTGGGCCAGCAGGCCGATCTGGAATGAGCTAGGCAACGCACCTCGCGCAGGATAAGCTTATCCCGCTCTTTGGGCAGCAGATGCATGGTGGAGGCCGGGCGCTGGGAGTGCCACGTGCTTTTTCGCAGCAGCACGGTCTCCCACGACGATGCTCATCAAGGTCAAGACGCTGACGGGCAAGGGTACGTCGCACTCCTAACGCAGAAATTGAGCTCGATATCGATGCTACCGACAAAGTATGTTTTGTTCCTCACACAGATCACACGCATCAAGGAGCGTGTGGAGGAGAAGGAGGGCATTCCGCCCGCGCAACAGCGCCTCATCTTCGGCGGCAAGCAAATGTACGTCGCCCTCCTCACACAGGAACGACGAAAAGACGGCCAAGGACTTTGGTATTGAGGGCGGATCGGTGCTGCATGTACGTGCACGGCCTAACCCAGCTCGTGCTTTCGCTGCGTGGCGGTATGTAATGATAGACGTAGTACGCGATCCGAATTCCGACGCTCTCACTCTCTACCGCCGCGCCCGGTGCAACGCGGCGCGCGCGGCCCCCATGCGCTTGGGCCATCGCACTATCGCTGCGGTGCGGCGCCGCTCGATGTGGAGGTTCCCCACGATGAGCGCTCCCGAAGGACGGCGCCAGTCGCAGCGCATTGCCAAGCGCAGCGCGGAGGATGTGCCCTCTGCATCCAATCCCGTAGAGAAGAGTGTGAAGCGAGAGCCTGTCAAGGCTGCGCCGGCCAAGGCCGCGCCTGCGGCCGACGAGGCGGTGACGAGCTTATCGGTGGGTGACGCGCTCCCCGCGCTTGTCCTCCTCGACCAGGACAATGAGGAAGTGCGCATTGCAGAGCTGAACAACGCGGTGCTCTTTACGTACCCCCGTGCCAACACGCCGGGGTGCACGAAGCAGGCGCAGTGCTACCGCGACGCATCGGATGAGTGGGCGGCCGCCGGCTACACCGTCTTTGGCCTCTCGAGCGACGCACCGAAATCGCAAAAGACGTGGGCGGCGAAGCTCGGACTCAAGTACCGCCTGCTCAGCGACCCTGACCGCGAGCTGATCGGCGCGCTTACCGGAAGCAAGTCAAGCACGAAGCGCAGCCACTTTGTCGTGCGCGACGGAAAGCTGGCGCTGTCGTCCGTTGGCGTCAAGCCGGTCGAGGTACGTCGCCCTACTCACACAGAGCTCGCCTGCTGCCCTCAAATTTGCCCAGTCGTAGCTATGTCCAGCCAAGGCTGTGCACAATCTTTTTGGCGAGTGCACGCCGCAGAAACTGTTCGCGCGAAAGCATGCGCGTTTGCTGTGTGAATGAGGAGGAGGGCGTACCTTGATAAACCGGTCGAGCGAGAGCTGCTCGGCATGGAGTGCACGGCCCAGCTGGTACAACGTGTCCTCGATCGCGTGATCCTCGGCGACGAGCTGCACAAGCTGGTTCTCGACGAGGTTCGTCGCCGCAAACATCTCGTCGACATTCGGCTCGGGGCGCAGCTGCAGCTCGTGCGCGCGGCTCTGCGCGGCCTGCATGGTATCGTTCAGCTGGTGCGTACGTGTATTACACACGGCCTGCACCGCCTCGAGGCGCTGCATCTCGTCTTGGATGGCGGGCTGGCCACGCTCGAGATCGTCTAGGAGCACACGCAGCTGCGCATTCGCCTGCGACACGGAATGGCGCAGCTCGTCGCGGCGGGTACGGAATTTGGTGTAGACTGCATCGTGCAGTGCCGCGAGCTCGGGGTTGGGGGGGCGTGCGGGCTGCGCGGCAGGCCGGGGGCTTCCGGCGCTGCCCGCTCTGCGCCTGGCTTGGGCGGGCGCTGCGGCGCGCGGGGCGACGCAGGCGACGCAGGCGCCTCGGCCTTTTGGGCAGCGGCGGCGCATGCGACGGACCGGTAGCCGGCGGCGGCTGGGCGGCGACCTGCGACGGCCCCGCCGCCGTGGGCTTGGCCACCACTGGCGGCTCCTGCCCAAAATGCCCCTGGCACGCACGCAAGAGGTCCAGGATATCGGCCCCTTCTGGTTTGCGTTCCCATTGTTGCATGTATTCCGCATAGACGCGGCCGCTGGGATCGACGTACGCACTGCGCCGCACCAGCATGTCTTTGGTCGGCATCACGTACACGGTCGGTGCTTCGCGCGGATACGCCCGCGGGATCCATATATGCACGGGTATGTAGTACACCACCCCCCCGTACTCTGCCGGAAGCGTCCCATCGAGCAGCAAGAGGAGCGCGGCGCGCCCGTCGTCGTAGGCTGCGTTAGTCGGGTCACCTACTATATACATCCGTGCGTGGCATAAGAGTGGGGTATGTGCTCATCACTCGGTCAACATCGCTCGAAATCCGCTCGCGCTCGGCATACTGCATCAGCACAGCCACCTACCGGCTCCAGGACCTGCCGCAGCCACCGCTGCACCATGCCACGGTCCATGCTGTGGAGAGGCAGGCTCGTGCGTGTGGAGGTGTGTACGGTCTACCTACGGCGCTTGGTGTGCTTGAGCTCGCTCACGAGGAGGTCCATCTGTCCTCGGATAACGCCCTTCTTTTGTCCGCGGCGGTTGATGAGCACTTTGGTATTGCCCGGGGCACTGCTCTTGTCGAACAAGACAACGGTGCCCGCGCGCCCAGCGCGCGCCGAGCGGCCGGCGCGGTGGAGCAGCTCGAGGGCGTTGTTGTTCGCCTGGTGCACCGACGTGGCGCCGCGGCGGCCGGCGTCTGGGAGAAAAACGTGGCGCACCTGTGGCCCAAAGTCGAGGCCACGCGACAGGAGCGACGTCGTGATCAGCACGCGCGGCGCGTCCGCTTCGGGCTCGAGGCGCGTGTACGGACGATGGAGGAACCGCGCGAGGTCCTTGTCGGTGCGTGCGTGGCGCGCGTCCGCGTCGCCGGTCAAGGCTACGTGGCTGGGTCAGCAAGGATACGTACTCGACGTTGCGCTCGCGCAGGTAGGCGCTGAGCTGCTGCACGCTCGTCCGGCGGTCGCAAAAGATGAGGATCTGATCGTCGGAGCACGTCGGCGTGGTAAAGATGCGAAAGATTTCCTTGAGGATCGCCATATCCTTCGATCCGCCGGGGTCCACAAAGCGCGCCGTGAGCCTCGGAGGAAGGCGGTGCAGATTCGGCGAGGCGAGCGTCGCCATGCTCGGAAACTCGGACGCAAAGTACGCGGCGAGCGACTTGGGAATCGTCGCGGTAGCAAAGAGGATGCGCGCCTCGGCATTCGCACGCACCTCGGCGACGATCGCAGCCGTGTCCGCCATAAATCCGTGGTCAAACAGGGTATCTGCCTCGTCGACCACGAGGCTCTGCACGTTGCGCAGCGAGCACGGCGTGCGGTGGTTGGCGTCGCACAGCTCACGGAGCCGCTTGGGCGTCGCGACGAGCACGTCGGGCGACAGTGGCGCGCCAGAGTGCGCTGGCGCAGACACGTCTGTGGCCTCGGCGGCGTACGCTCTGAGGCGCCCATAGTCGCGCGCCGACACCTCGTCCCACGCTGTGGTGCTTGTGCAGGCGACACGCAGCTTGTGCTCGGCGTGGTGACTCAAAGCCTTGGCAACCTCGGCAATCTGCCGCGCCAGCTCGTGCGTCGGCGCAAGAACCACGCTGCGCGGCATGATGCGGGGAGCATGGCCGGCCGCGACGTGCGCATAGTCGGCATGCTCTGTCGCGGCGCGCGAGTCGTGCAGGCTCTGGAGCACCGGAAGAAGGTAGGCAAGCGTCTTGCCGCTGCCTGTTTCGGCCGCAATCAGCGTCTCGTCGGGCCCACTTGTATCAAGAAAGTGCGCGAGCGCCTGCGACTGCGGAATCGTCGGCCGGCACCGCTTGCCAAGCAGCGACTGGACCATCTCGAGCAGGCCGGACGACAGGGGGGGCGTCGCAAAGGTGCGCACGCTTGTGCTCTGCGCCTCTGGCGTCGTAAACTCCAGCGGCGGCAGCTCGCCAGCACGGGGGGTATCTCTGCGTGCGCTCGACACAGGCGCCTTGCTCTCGCTTTTGCGGCCATCGCGGCGGCCGTCGCCGCGTCCTTCGGCCATGCTGCGCGACGTCGTACGTGCGCCAGACTCCTCTTTTTTGCGCCGCTCCGGCACACTCGAGCGCACCTCGCCGAGCTGATGCCGTTGCGGCTTGCGTACAGGCGCGCGCGCAGGCTGCACCGCACTCGTATGCAGGCGCGCCACCACGCCACGCGCCGTGCCCCGCAGCAAAAAAAGCATGGTGGAGAAGTGGAGACCACGTGTTGCGATGCGCCGTGGCCGCCGCGTGCTCCTCCTGGGTCTGTGCATTGTGTTGAGCGCGCTGGTGTACCTCCGCCTCCCCACCAAGACTCGCGAGACATTTGCCATGGAGTACATAGAACCTCCCCGTGCGCTGCCCGAGTACGCCGTTTGGGCGAAGCGGGCGGCGCTTGCGCATATCCAAGGCGAGGCGCCGGCGACGCACCTCACGCTGATCATGGGCAACGAGGCCGGGGACCTCGACTCGGCGGCGAGTGCGCTCTCGCTTGCCTACCTTCTCGGCCACGATCCCAAGTTTGCAAGTGCGCATGGCCTGGATGCGGGCGCAGTGTACGCGCCGCTCCTGCAGACGCCGCGCAGTGCGCTGCGGCAGCGCCGTGAGAACCTGATGGTGTATGAGGCGCTCGGCATCGACCTGCAGAGCCTCTTGTGCATCGACGATCTCGGGGTGGACCGCACAGCGCTCGCGCTCTCGCCGAGTGCCAACGTATCGCTCGGCCTCGTGGACCACGCCAAGCTGACGCCGGCGTGGGGCGACGGCCGCCGTGTCGATCTAGTAGTCGACCACCACGAGGACGAAGGTGCGCACGAGACTGCACGCCTGCGCATCGTCCGTTCCCCGAGCTCGGACCCGGTTGGCTCGGCGGCGAGCATAGTCGCCTCGCTCTTTCAAGACGCGCTGCAGGGCAGCGACCAGCGCATGGACCGCAGTGTCGCTGATCTCTTGCTGAGCGCGATCATCCTCGACACCAAGAACCTGCGTATGGCCCCGGACGGCAAGGCGACCGAGACGGACGCCGAGGCGTACAACTTCCTGCTGCCCGTCTCGTCATTCCATGGGCCGGAGCGCATCGCGTTTATCCAGGCTGCGCACGCGTACGGCGCGCCGCCCACGCGCGACTCGGACGCGTCGGTCGACTCAGTGGCGCCGGGCGCGTCGCGTGAGGCGCAGGAGCATACCGCGGCGTGGGCCAAGGCGCTGAAGAACGTCAAGGCGGACGTGTCACACCTCTCGACGCACGAGCTGCTTGCTCGCGACTTTAAGGACGCGGACGTCGCGACGGGATCCGGCGCGGTCCGCCTCGGGATCTCGTCCGTGCCCCTCTCGCTCTCCTCGTGGCTCTCGGAGGCGTACCGTACGAATGCGGCGATCGCCGACGTCGACGAACATGCCGCCGCGCAGCAGTGGGCGGCGTGGTGGGCGTCGGTCGTGGCGTTTATGCGCGAGCGCCGACTGGACGTGGCGCTCGTCCTGACCTCGTTCAAGGAGCCGCAAGGGCGGCCCAAGAGCCGCCGCGACCTCGCCATCGTCTATGCAACAAAGCTCAGCGCGCCGTTTGCGTATGTCGCCGCCGAGCTCCAGGCATACAGCACGCCGTCACTCGAGCTTGCGCCGTACGTCGGCCAGCGCAACGTCGGCGGCGCGCCGGAGCAGAGCCACGCGCTGCGGGAACAAGGCTTGGACGCCGCTATCTTCCGCCAAGGCAATACGAATGCGAACCGCAAGGTCGTGCAGCCCGCGATCGTGCGCGTGCTGCAGAAGCTTTTGTAGTTACGGCGCGCGCGCCACTATGTATGTTGCAAATGAACGAGAGCAAAAGACTTTTTCGCCGGGCTGGACCGTGTGGAACATGCGCCGCTGGCGCTCCTCCTTCTCGGTACGCCGCAAAAACGCAAATTCGTCGTCGCTCCCGCTCATCTCGTCGTCGCTCTCGTCCACGTACGAGTCCATATCGTTGCGGGGCAGGACGAGGACGCGCACCGAGGCAAAGCCCGCCTCCTCCATCGCCTCAGTGAGCTCTTTGAGCGACCAGATGCGAAAGTCGTACGAGAAAAAGTCGCGGATCCAGGAATGGTCGCTGAAGCGGAAGCTCAGGCTCATCCGGAAGCGGTTCGTTGCGTAGTCGATCGGGCCGTCTTCGCGCCAGTACTCGAATCCGCCGTGCTCTTCGCCTTTGCGCACGAGCTTGAGGCGGCCCCGCGGCCACTCTTGGCGTGTGCCCCGCTGCTCTTCGGTCGGCGCAGGGAATACTTGGAGGTCGTCGTTGGCGCCGCGCGCGCGGCGCACGTCGCTGCGGTCCGCGTCCAGGACCACCTGGTCGCGGTCCGCCGCCGAGCGCAAAAAGCCAGGCTCGTCCCAAAACGTGGACCAGAGCGCCTGCTGGTCCTCGTACTCTTCGCCGGTTGGTGCGCCGCCAAACATGTCGGTGATAAAGACGCCGGTCTTGGGCCGCAAGCTTCCCACGACCGTTTTGAGGTAGGCAAGCAGCGTCTTGCGGTCGTGGAAGTAGGCCATTGCGTAGTTGAGCGACGCGACGATATCCGGCGCCTCGAGCGTCGCGCCGTCGGCCATCGGCGCGGCGGGCAGGTCGAGCACGTCGCTGTGCAGGAGCACCATGCGCGGCTCGGGCGCGGTCGCCTCGGGTTTTTGCTGCAGCTTCTTTGCATGGCGGCGGTCGAAGCGCGCGCTCGCCTGCCCCTCGTCCCAAGTCGACGTCTGCGGCGCACGCTCCTCGGGTGCGCCATCGGGCGCGGCGTCGCTCACAAGCTCGGTCGTGTGCGTAGCTTTCGCATACGCCGCGCTCTGCAGGAGCTGCACGCGCTTCGCCCCCCAGCGCCGTTGCGAGTCGCGCAGCGCATCGAGGTCGATATCGACGCCTTGCGAGCGGTTCTCGCCCCGCAGCGCGAGCCACGATCGCGCAATGATGCCGGTCGAGCAAAAGTCTTCGCGCAGGACCTGTGCATTTTCGCGGTCCGACGACTCGGCCTGGGCATTGGTATACAGCGCGTCGAGGTTGATGCACTCGACCATCGGCTCCTGCACCGCCTCTTCGTACACACGCAGAATGTCGGCGGTCGCCGCCAGGGGCTCGCCCTCGCCGCTAAAGCCCTGGTGCCGTGGGTCGTGCGCCATGTCTATTCTACAGAAGGAGCGTGGAGGTCCTGAAAAAAAGCGTGCTGGAGCAGGCGCCGGGCGGTCCAGCGGCGCGTGCAGTCCAGGTAGAGGCACACGGTGGCGAGGTGCACGACGTGCTGCACCTGCTGGCGGTACTCACTCGGATCGGGGTGCCCGGGCGGCGGCTCAAAGAGCTCGGGGCGCAGGTCCTGCACGAGCTCGGGGATGCGCCGCCCGCCGTGATCGACCGTCGGCAGATTCGACGCAAAGGTGCGGTTGTGCAGCATCGCGCACTGCTCCATGCGCCGTGAGCCAAAGATCGTAGCGAGCTCTAGCAGTGCTTCTGTATCGTCGTTCGCGTTAAATAGGGGGAAACGCTTCAGCAGGAACGAAAGCAGAATAATGCCAGCCGACCAAATGTCCACCGCGGGCGTCTGGTCCATGCACTTGAAGAGGACCTCTGGCGCACGGAATCCGCGCGTTCCTGCGCGGTTCGCGCGCACGCCCGGACGGGGGTCGGCGCGCAGGTATCCGACGCGGTTCGGCGGCCCCATCGGTGGCCGCGCTTGGGACACCGGCCGGTCTTCGCGCGCGAGTGCGCCGCCAGGAAGGAGATGGCTGCTGTGTGTCGAGTGGTTGATGCCCTGCTCGCCGTGGGGATGCTCCGGCGTCGGGCATGTATGATGGCACTTGTTGCGCCACTCGCCCGGCTCGACGCGCTCCGCCAGTCCAAAGTCGCACAGCGTGCCGAAACCCGTGCGCGGATCGTACAAAAAGTTGGCGGGCTTTACGTCTCGGTGCAGGATGCCTTCTGCATGCATCGCCTCGAGTGCGGAAAAAAGGCAGTAAAAGTAGCACGGCAAGTCCGACAGCGGCATGATACGATAATAGTCGCGGAACTCGGTGTGACGACTGTACGGCATCACGGCAATCACCTGGTCGGCGCTGCGAAAAGCTGTGATGAGGTACGCAAGGAACGGCTTGCCGCGCAGCGTCTCCATAATCTCGAGCTCGTTCAAGATACGTGCAGTGCTCGACGTGACATAGATGCGCTTCAACGCGACGTACACCGCCCCCGGCTTCGGCGGCCGCGGCACGATCCGCGGCGTGTTGCTCTTCGCCCACGGCTCGTTTTTGTACAGGTCATAGTACACGTCGATTGCCTTGTACACCGACGAAAAGGTCCCCTCGCCGAGCTTGTCGACGATTTGGTACGCGTCCAGGCCGTGCACGGTTGTGGTCAGGCTCTCGATCTCCTCCTCGAGCCGCTCAATGCTCTGCATAAGTTGGAGGGCATACCTCTTCATCACGGCCTGCATACACATCCGAGTCGCTCCCGGAACTATGGGCAAAGTAGGCCTCCCTACACGCCTCCGCGCCGTCTCCCATCAATCGACGCGTCCAGTGTTCTTTTGCGCTTTCGCCGCGTCAATCCACGTGCGCTCGGCCGCGCTGCCCTTGGGAAAAACGGCCAGGGACACAGCGCCGTTGTGGAGGACGAGGCCGTCGCGGTGCTCGGGCTTGCCGTCGGGCGCGTCCTTCGCACCCTGATCCATAATCGTACGTAGCGAGAGTTTGTGGCCCACACGGAGCAGGCGGCGCTGGTGCGTCATGGCAATGACCGAGAGGTTCGAGGCGACATACTCGCCAGAGGGGTCCCACGGCAGCGAGCCGCGCGCTTCGGGGGGGAACATGGCCTCGAGATGCTGTCCAACCGTCGTATCCTCGTGGAACTCGGCAATAAGGTCCGACTGCGAGTGCTGGGGGTACAGGAAGATAACGGGGAAAAGCATCGGCGTGCGGATGGGGTCCGGCGCGCGCCATTCGCTAGGAGGCAGCGACGCTTTGGCGTACGCAGGCAAGGCGTCCGGATCAAACTTGGGCGTGTGTGCGTCGTCTGTGCCGCTCACCTTGTCAACCCAGAGGCCGCGCGCGACGCACGCGACGCGGACCGCGTCGTCGAGCAGCTGGTCGCGCCGCTTCTTCTCTGCAAGCTCGTCGGCGCGCCGCTTGAGCAGCGCAGCACGGTCGCTCGCTTTTTTGCGCAGCGCCGTAAAGTCGGCGCTCTCCGGCGCACGCTCGAGCGCGAGGTCGCATGCGCCGAGCGCGTCGTCCAGACGGTCGAGGGCAAGGAACGCTTTCGTGGCGCGGTATAGCGCCTTGAGCGAGTCGGGGTTCACCTGCATCGCATTCCGCGTATCAATCAGCGCACGCCCATAGTTTTCTGGGTGAGTAGGACGGACGACGTACGCAGCTCGAGGTTGCACGCGGCGCTGTTCAAATAGAGCGACTCGATTAGAGGGCGGCCGCCGGGCTTGGCCTCGAGGCCTTGGCGGTAGAACCCAAGCGCCTCGCGGTACCGCTTCGCAAGGAAATACTCGTTGCCTTGCTTCTTAAAGTTCTCTGCTGCATCGTCGGGGTGGCCTTCGTACGCTAGCGCCTGCAGCGCGTCCAGCGCAACATTCTTATCGTCCTCCCCGGGGAGATTCCGCATAAAGAGCGGAACATTGTCAAAGGAGCGCAGCTGCTCCTCGAAGTTGCCCTCGCGCTTCGGCGGCGGCGTCCTGCGTCAGCGCCTCGACGTACGGCTTCGCCGGTTCGCCCATGAAAAAGGTCGATCGTGTGGAGGGAACCACGATGGGCTGCATCGCCTCCCGTCCGAGCGCTACGGCGCGCGAGCTCGATGAGAAGCGTGCGCTGCTTGGCACATGGGCCAGTGCCTCGGCCCGTGCAGTTACTGATACAAGCGAGCGCCTCGCGGCGCTGCGCAAGCTGATGAAAGAGGAGGACCTCGACGCGTACATCGTCCCGACCGAGGACGCGCACGGGTCAGAGTACACCGCCGCGTGCGACCGCCGCCGCGAGTACATTACCGGATTCACCGGAAGCGCAGGAACGGCTGTTGTGCTGCACGGCTCGGCGCATCTCTTCACCGATGGCCGCTATCACATCCAGGCAGGCCAACAGCTTGATACGAACTGGACCCTGCACAAGGTCGGCCAGGCGCACGTCGCCGACTGGCCTGAGTGGCTCACGGACGCGCTTGGGGATCGGACGCGGGTCGGGATCGATGCGACGCTCCTCGCGTACTCGGCCGCCCAGCCGCTCGCCGCGTCGCTCGCCAAGCGCGGCATCCAGCTGCGCTACCCCAAGGCGAATTTGGTCGATGCAGTGTGGACTGACCGCCCCGCGCCGCTCCTCACGCAGGTGTACGAGCACAAGCTAGAGTATGCGGGCGTTCCGGCTGCTGAAAAGATCCAGCAGCTCCGGGAATGGCTCGCAGCCCAAGGCAAGAACCGTGCGTATGTCCTCTCGTCGCTCGACGAGATCGCGTGGCTGCTCAACGTGCGCGGCGCGTCGATTCCGTGCAACCCCGTATTTCCCGCGTATGTGATTGTCACCGAGAAGCACACGACGCTGTACGCGGACCCCCGCCTCTTGCACAAGGCCAAGGCGTACCTCGAGGCGATTCCGGTGGCCCTTGCGCCGTACGATGGAGTGTGGGACGCGCTCGCGGCGCTGCGTGCGCACGATATGGACCTGTACTTTCACGAGCGCGCGTCGGCTGCGCTGATCGATGCGGTGGGTCCGGCGCACGCGACGATTCTCCCCCCCGACAGCGTCGTGGCGATGGCCAAGGCGTGCAAGAACGAGACCGAGCAGCAAGGCCTGCGCGACGCGTACATGCGCGACGGCGCGGCGTGGGTGCGCTGGGCTGCGTGGCTCGACGAGAAGATGCGCCGCAATGAGCCGGTGGACGAGCGCCAGGCCGCTGATGCCTTTACCGCGATCCGCGCCGAGGACCCGCTGTATGCCGGCATGCAGGCCTACGACCCGATCAGCGCGGCGGGCCCTAATGCGGCGCTGCCTCACTACGAGACGCCGGAAGAGAATGCGCCGATGCTTGACAAGGATGCGCCGTACCTGAACGACTCGGGCGCACAGTACCACGACGGGACGATCGACACGACGCGCACTGTGCACTTTGGCACGCCGACCGCCGAGCAGCGCCGCGCGTACACGCGTGTGTTGCAGGGCCACCTCGCGCTTGCCAGCGCGCGCTTCCCGGCTGGGACGACTGGCGCACAGCTCGACATGCTAGCGCGGCAGCCGCTCTTCCAGGACGGGTACAACTTTTTGCACGGCACCGGCCACGGCATCGGCTCGTTTTTGAACGTGCACGAAGGCCCCTACGGCTTCTCGTCGTCCTCTGGCGGATCCAAGACGCCGGTCGCACTTGCAGAAGGCATGGCGATCAGCGACGAGCCCGGGTACTATGAAGAGGGGTCGTTTGGCATCCGCATCGAGTCCATCCTTCTTGTGCGCCAGATGGGCACGCACCGCGGCTTTGGCGGCGAGTGGCTCGGCTTTGAGCTGATTACGCGCGTTCCCATCTCGACCAAGCTGGTAGACTTTGCGATGCTGTCGCCCTATGAGAAGCGCTGGCTCCAGACGCACAACGACCTGGTGAAGCGCGACCTGCTCCCGTTGGTGCAGGACGACAAGCGCGCGGTGCGCTGGCTCAAAGCGCAGTAGTTAGAAGCCCTCTTTGAGTTTGAGTTTGTTGCTTTTCTTGTCCATGTAGGCAATCTTTTTGACCGCGGCGCTGAGCTGCTCCTTGAGCGCCGCGTCCTGCTTCAGGCGCTGGCGGAAGTGCTGCACCAGCTCGGCCGTGTTGCGGATCGTGCCGCTGCGCACGAGCTGCGCAATCTCGGACTCGAGTGGGGTCATGGTGCGGCCCGGCGAGCTGCTGCGCGACGCGTCGGGCGACGCCGAGCCCGGCGCACGGACCTTTTGGCGCTTCTGCACCTCGTCCTTGCGCGTCTCGCTCTTGCGCTTCAGCGAGTCGTCGGCAGGGCTCATGCTCCGTGCACGGCCGACGTCCGGCGTCGGCGGCGAGGACTGCGGCGCAGGCGCGGCCGACTCCTTCGCGAGGCGCTCTTGCTTGGCCTTTTCTTCGCGTGCCTCAAGGATCGCTCGCTCGGGATGGAGCACGTCGAGGTCCGCGTCCTCGTCCGACTCGTCGCTCGCATAGGGGTTCTTGGCCTCTTCGTCACTGTCGTATACATCGTTTCCGTCGCGGCGGCTCAGCGCCTTCATAATCTTGCGCATCTGGCGGCCCGTGCCGGTCAGCATCGCGTCGTCGTGGCGGCCGTGGTCTGCGCTGCCGCCCAGCAGTTGGTCCGCGCCGCTGCGGCGGTTGATCATCACCGCGTCGTCCACCTCGTCCGGATCCGGCTTGATCTGGACATCGTCGTCGTCAATGTGGTCGGCGACCATCTCGCGCTTGAGGCGCTCCTCGAGCTCCTTCGCCTCGGGGTCCTCGTCCTGGATGCCAGTGTCAGGGCGCTCCTCGTCGTCGGCAAACGACTCTTCAAAGTCGAGCTCGTCGTAGGTCGTCTCCTGCTTCGGCATCGTGCCAAACAGGTCGTCCTCTTCGCCTTTTTCGCGGTTTTCACCACGTACAGCGACCAGCCGCGAGCTGCTGCTCCAGCCGAGCGACGGGCCTTGGGGCAGCGCAAGCGTAGGGAAACGCCGCGGCCCAGACGACGAGCCCTGGCCCTTGGAGCCGGACTGGAGGCGCGCGCGCATCGCAATCCGCTCGGGCTCAGACGAGCGCTGGTACTTTTGGAACTCTTCCTCGACCTCCTCGCTCGAGAGCGTCTGGCGCTGCGACTGCATAAACTTGTACAGACGGCGCACCGGCACGACTTTGAAGCCGCCCGCATTGCGCTCGTCAAAGACAAAAAGGACATGGTGCGCAGTCGAGTTCTCGTCCGACTCGCCTTCCAGCTGGCCAACCCACGGGGCGTGCGTCGGCGCGACAGGCTCCTCCTCCGCCTTGACCTCGGTCTTGACCGGTTTCACGTCCTCCATGCCCGCCGCCGCGAGGCGTGCGCGGCGCTCGGTCTCCATAATGTAGTACGCTTCGAGTGCCTGGATGCTGTTGGCCGCAGGGTTGCGCGAAGACTCCCAGTCGTTGGACGTCTCAAAGTCCTCGAGGACCCACGGGAAGAACTCCTCGTTGCGCGTCCGGCGCGCAGCATTCGCGCTCTTGTGCACCTCGCGCACGCGCTTCTTAAAGAGGCGCCCGCGGGGAACGTGGCCGGAGCCCGGCGCCATATCGTTTTCGTCCTCACTGCGTTAGCCACACGACGTACTCTTTCTTGTCCAGCGAGAGGTAGGGCCGCAGCGCCTCAAGGTCGTCGTCAGGGCCAGGCCACTTGAGCGGCTTGCCTTCGGTCGTAA
Organism: Malassezia japonica; assembly: GCF_029542785.1. Lineage (NCBI taxonomy): Eukaryota > Fungi > Basidiomycota > Malasseziomycetes > Malasseziales > Malasseziaceae > Malassezia > Malassezia japonica. Next base: position 703,896 of record NC_083373.1, on the reverse strand, counting down.
TCACCGGCTTTCCCCACTTGTCCATCACCACCTCGCCGGGCTTGGCCGGGGGCTGCTTCACCCTCAGCGGCATCTTGCGGTTGAGCTTCACCGGAGGGACGAATTGGTTCGCGTCGTTCGGATCCACGCGGTTATGGTGCGCAAACTTCATGAGATGTGTCGTGGTATTCCGTGTGTCCATAGAGTACAGCGGAATGTCGCGGTACCCGGTAGGCGCAGGCGGCGCGTCGCGCGCCTCCTCTTTCACCGGCCGCTCCTGCTTGACCATCGTGGAGGCCGGGAGGTGCTTAGTCAGCTACCGCACCGACCATGGCGCCGGCGAGCCGCGCCGCGTCCTTGCGGGACTATTACGGCCTGCAGCAAGAGCAGCAAGAGCACACAGAAGAGAAAAAGGAAGAGAAAAAGGAGACGCCATCCGTGGGGCAGATGGCCGCGACGCAACCGCTCGACGCGCTGCTGCGCCAGTCGCTCGACCTGATGGAAGGTAGGCTGCGAAACTCACCCAGGCATCCGCGAGCTGAACGCCGACCGCCAGAGCCTGGTATACAACCACCACCAGGAGCTTGTGGCTGCGTCCGAGACCGTCGGCAAGATGCGCCGGGGACTCGATGGGCTGCGGCCGAGCCGCGAGGCGCTCCAGAAACAGTTTGCGTCCATGGAGACGCACCGCCAGACGATTGCGCAGCACACGCCGGCTGCCGAAGAGATCGACTGGCAAGGCGCTGTTGCGCCGCTTGTGAGCCTGCCTGCAACGCTGCAGCAGCTGCGCAATAGCGACAAGGAGGACGCGGCACGCGAACTCTATGCGTCCTACCAAACCACACTCACGGCCTGGGCCGATGGGGGCGTCGAGGGCGCACGCGATCTGCAGCGCGAGTGCGAGGATGTACTGCAGCGGACATAGCTATACCCACTGTATCTAAAGAGCGATATTCTCCATTTCGGATTCGAGCGTGTCGTCGGCCGTCGTGGGCGCGCCGGTGGAAGCGCGCGTGTCGGCGGGTGCGGGCGTGCCGGCAGGCGCGTCGGGTGCATTGGGTGCGTTGGACGCGTCTGTTGCATCCGGCACATCCGTTGCCTCGGGCGCGTCCTCCTGCGCATCTTCTGCAGGCTCCGTCGCCGCGGCGTGCGCTGGCTCGTCTGCCCTTTCCACAGGCTCGGCCACCTCCTCCTCTGTCTGCACCGCGTCCACGACCTGGATCTCGTCCTTGGCCGGCGGCGCGGGTGCCTCGTCGTCGATCCCCTGTCGCGGCTTGGAGCCAAGACGTTCTTTGACGCGCATGGCGTTTGACGGGATCGTGTCGAGATAGTACCCCGAGATATTGACCATGCTGTGTGAGTCGCGCGACGTACCGCTGCTCGTCCTGGCACGCAAACAGCCAGTGTGGCTGTACGATGGGAATGCTGAGCTGCAGTGCCTTTTCGTACACCTTGAGTTCCTGGGCGTCCGGCCCATCGCGCGGCGGCTCGTGCGTGGTTATGAGGTGCGTCGTATCGAGCTGGATCTGGTCCGAGCACTTGGCGCCGAGCGCCTCGATCACTCTCTTGGTCGCCTCGCGCAGGCGCGGATCGTTGATGCCGCCAAGGCACGCGTGGATGCCGCTCATATCATTAATGGTGTGCGTCCGGGTCCGCAGCTCGTCCGACGGAAAGACGCCCGCGCTGGTGTACAAGACGAGCTGGATCGTGTAGTCCGTGTCCATCGACAGGCCGGACAGCTTGGTGGATGTCGTGCTGAGCGGCCGCGGGATCTTGGCGATGCGCTGCCCGTTGCGCACGATATCAAACGAGAGTAAGTCTGCGTTCGCAAGCTGCAGCGGATCCCACTCGAGCGTCACCGTGGTTTGCGTGACATGGCGCAGGCGGAGCGCAGGGGCTGCGTGAGAAGGACGACGTACGCGATGGGCTGTTGATGCCGTACATCTGCAGGATATCGTCCTGCAGCGCAACAAACTCTTCACGATGCTTCTGCTCCTCGCCATCGTTGCGCGTCACACGGATGTCGACGACGCTGCCGAGCGTGACGCCTTGCGGAAGGAGCAGGGCGGGAAACTCAATGAGCGACGCGCGCTCTCCAATCAAAATGGCCTGTATCAGCAAGGTAACGTACGATTCCCGCATCTATGTTAGCGCTAGTACGTACCGAGCTTCCCGACGGTGAACGTGTAGTTCACCGGCGCATTGGACGTGCCTTGCGCACTGCTCATCGCGTCAACGTCCAGGGAGCGGTGCCCACTGCTGACTAATTACCCTATCCTATGTTGCGTGGGCCAAGGCACACTGCTGGCGCAGCTCTTTGTTCTCCACACGGAGCGCGTGCAGCTCCTCCTTGGCGGCGAGGAGCGACTGGCGCAGAGTCTCGATCTCCTCGTCGGCTGGCCGGAAGCTGTGCTTGTACAGCTGGCTGAGCTCCTCGTTGAATACATTGTACAGTTCCGCATTCTCCATGCGCGTGTCCTGCTCGAGCGCACTCAGCGCGTCGCACTTCTTGTTCAGCTGCTCGATCTGGATGCGCAGGGGGACGACCATATTTGCCTCGTCCTGCAGACTCATATACTCGTCCGCAGGCACACGCACGCAGGGATCGTGCTCGGGCTGCGCGAGGCGCAGCGACGCAAGATCCATCTGCTTGTTCTCATAGGCACGCTCCATGTGCGTCCAGCAGATGTTCATCGCCTTGATCGCCTGCTTGAACTGCGCCCAGTCCGACTGCCAGTCGCCAGCGGCGGTCGCGGGGCGGTGCTTGCGCAGCGTAGCCACCATCTCGTTCACGCGCGCCATCGCACGCCGCATCGCGTGCGACTCGTGGTCGGGCTCCACGCTCTCTTTGATCACAGGGCTCGCTGCATCGGGCATGTCGACCGCGGGCGACTTGAGCCCGTCCAGCACGGGGACGGGGGGGACGTCCGACTCACGGACTTGCTCCTCTTGCAGCAGGCGCAGCACGGTAAGGTCCATGTCTTGCGTCTCGCGGCCCTCGATCTCGGCTTGCTGGGGAGCGGGGACCGCGGGAGCCTCTTTGCACACGGCCTGCTGCGGCATCGGCGCATCGTGCAGCTGGCCCAGCAGGGGACGCAGCATCTCTTGCATCTCTTCTTCGGTGACTTGGCGCGCAGACGACGCAGAGGGTGTACGCGAGGGCGCGACCGACGCGGGGCGCGAGGGCTTCTCGGGGACCGCGGGGGGCTGGTCAGAGGCCCCGGCAAGGGACGCTGGCGCGTCCGCAACAGATTCGGGCTCGTCCACAACCGTGAGCGTCGCCGTGGCCGTCGCCGTGGCCGTCGCCGGGAGGGCAGCCGTGGGCTTGTCGACCTTGCTGGCCGCAGGGCCCTTGGGCTTCTCGGCCTTGGGCTCTTTGCGCTCCTCGGGCTTGTCCTCGGCCATGTCGGGCGCCTCGGCCTCGGGCGCCTCGACCTTGGGCGCCTCGATCTTGGGCGCCTCGATCTTGGGCGCCTCGACCTTGAGCTCTTCGGCATTGAGCTCCTCGGCCTTGGTCTCCTCGACCTTGGGCTCCTCGGCCTCCTCGGCCTTGTCCTCCGCCATGTCAGACTTGGCGTCGGCGGCGTCGGCGTCCTTGGCCACCTGCACCGCCACGCGTTCCTCGTCAACGGCTGGCTCCTTGACAGGCTCCGGCGCAATATGCGGCTCGAGCTGTTTCTCGACTTCTGCCGAGTCGGCGCTCATCGACCGGTCGAGTGCGTGGCCGTGCATCTCGATGGCCTCTGCCTCGAACGGGCTCTGGAGCTGCTGTGTCTCTTCTGCACGCATCTTGAGTGCGCTGCGTGCCGGCGACGTCTCCATCGGCGTCGTGCTCCCCTTTTCGCACTCGGTATCCATGCGCTCGTACTCCTTCACGAGCTCATCCTCGGCCTGCGCATTCTCCTGGCCGCTCGCCCGCGAAACGGCACGGCGCTTCGGCGAGAGGTTGCCGACGTCGCTCAGCGGCATCGTGCGCTTCTGGCCAGGGCTCGTATCCTCCTGCGCCTCGAGCTCCTGGCTCTCCATCACCGCCTCGAGACTCGACTGGATGCTCGCTCGCACACGCTCGTTCATCAGGCTGCGCGCGCGGTGTGCGCGCGGCATGTTGCGCGACGGCGTACGGAGCGACTTGGTGCGGCGCACCGGCACCTCTGCCGGCGCCTGCTGCGGCGAGACCGGCGCAGGCTCGGGCAGCTTGGCCGTGCCGCTGCACACGTCGCCCATCAGCGCAGGAATATCGCGCAGGACCACGTCGAGCTCCTGGCGCTGCGTGCCAAACGCACGCAGGATCGTCACCGTGCCCGTCTTCTTCTCGGCGTGGATCTCGACGTTGACGCAGGTCTCGAGCTCGTGCGCCTGCTGCAGCTGCGCGGCGCTGTCCACCGAGCCGATCTGGAACAGGGGGCTGGTCTTGTGAGGAAAGCGCTGGAACTGCGACGGGGTGAGGAGCGTCCAGAGCATCGCGTGCGCGCCGCGCGCCTCGGACGCAGGCAGCACGCTCGCACGCACCTGCAAGGCGCGCGCCCGCGCACGGTGCACTGCCTGCGCCTTCCACAGGCAGTCGAGAAAGAGCGCCATGCGCGGCAGCTCTGTCGAGGCGTTGGCGTCGGCAAACACGCGCGTCTCGGCCGCGTTGCCGGAGCCCCGCAGCGGCTCGAGGAAAGTAAACTGCGCCTGGCGCCCGTCCAGGCCGGTCGCCCGAACGTGGCGGAGGTCGATGGCGCCGGCAAACGACAGCTCGTGCTTTTTGCTCGGCACCGGCGAGCGCGTCTGTTCGAGCTGCATCATGTCGACGAGCTTCTCGGGCTCTTGCACACCGAGCACCTGGTGCGTGGGGTGACTCGAGTGGCGCTGGACGACGACGAGGATGTCGTCAAAGACGAGCAGCGCAAGCGGCGCGGCGCGCTTCTTTTGGCCAAGCACCGAGGTGAGGGCGTGCAGCATGCCTGTCTGCGTCTCGGCGCTCGACTCTTCCACGTCGATGCAGCCGAGGAGCTCGCGACGCGACGCCGCGAGTTCTTCCGGGAAACGGTCGATGGCGCGTGCGCAGCTCCAGAGAATGGCCGCGCGGCGCGTCGCATTGTTCACCTCGCGCGAGGCGATGTGTCCCGCGAGGCTGCTGGCCTCGTGCAGGCGCTGGTACTGCACCGAGGATGTGGGCATCTCCTTCATGATGTTGTTCATCAGCAGGCGGTAGCGGGGAATGCGCTGCAGCGGCTCGATCATCAGCTCGCGCAGGCCCGAGTTTCCGACGTCGTTCGCAGCGTGCTGCGTGCGCTCGATGAACCCCCGGAACGCCTTGTTCTTGAGCATCTTGTTGTAGATATTCTTGGCCTGCTCAAAATCGCCCATGTACTCGTCGTAGCATGCAAAGCGGTGCATCTGCGTAAGAGGGGGAGAAAACGTACGTTCTGTGCCATCACGTCGCCGACCGACGCCGCCATGTACGCGGCGCCCTGCTCGTGGAGGATCTCGAGCTCGCACAGGAGCATCTTGTTCGCCGCGACAATCTCGCCGAGGTTGCCAAACATGCGCTCGGCCTCGCGCGCCGGGATAATCTGCGTATCCTTGTCCTGAGCAAGCTGGCGCAAGGGAATTGCATAACGCTGCATAAGTCGCGCGACGTACGTGAAACAGAGCCTCGATGCGCGTGACATAGGTGCGCTCGGTCGTCACGAGCTCGTTCAGCGCGTGCTCGAGCGCCTTGGTCAGTTTCTGCTCGGGATGCGGAAAGACGGTCAGGTCGTTCCCAGCCACCGGGCTGGCGAGCGCCAGCGATGTCGCCCAGCTCCCGGTGTTGTTTTCCTTGTGAGCGCGGTGCGAGTAGATCTGCGCGCCCATTTCCTGCAGGAACTGCTCGAGATGGAGCACTGCGTCAGATACGCGACCTACCTTGCGTCTGTGCAAGATCAGAGAGCACCACATCGCAGAGGCGCGACTCGAGTGGGGGCCCGTGGGGGCGCACCGCGCCGCTCGTTCCCTCCGCCATCGCCGTGTGGAGTGTCGGTATTTTGGACCACGCGCGTCGCGTCAGTGAATCACGTGCAGCAGCGCCTTGTCCGTGCATACGATGGAGCCCAGCGCGCCGCCCCCGCAGCGTACCGCGGCTGCGAATGCGCAGCCGGCGCGTGAGATGAAGGAAAAAGGCAAGTGGTCCAAGATGGGCGAGACGGTCTTTAACAAGACCGTCGCGGTATCCGACTGGTTTGCAGGCTACGCCAACAGCGGGTCGAACAGTACGTGCTCTGTGCTCATCCAGTGCTCGGCGGCGAGCGGTTTTGGCCTGCGTCGAACGACTTCCCGCTCGAGATCGAAAAGTGTACACGTATCCTTCGTTCCTTTACATCCGAAGGTATCCAAGTCAAGCCAGAGCTTTCAGAGGACGAGCGCAAGAAGTTTAAGCTCAATCCCCCGAAAGTCACGAAAAAGATTCCGCCCCAAGTGATCCGCGATGCAAAGGGCGTCTGTATCTGGTCGAGTATGAAGAGCGCGCTCCCGCCGTTTGGCGGCATGAGTGGATCGGGTCTCCTGCTCGGCCGCCTGCCGGACGGCTCGTGGTCGGCGCCGTCGGCGATCCTGCCCAACTATTACTCGGCCGGCTTTGTGGTGGGCCTGGATCTGGTGGATGTACGTGAAGCGACTCACACAGATCATCCTCATTATCAACACGGACGAAATGCTCGAGTCATTCAAGTCGCACAAGTTTGCGCTCACCGCCGACACTCACATTTCCTCTGGGCCGATCGGCGCGGCGTTCGCGGGGAGTATTGACATCAAGAAGAAGCCCGCACAGGTGTACTCGTACGTCAACTCGCGTGGCTTCTATGTCGGCATCGAGCTGTCGGGCCAGGCGTTCCTGGACCGCTTCGACGAGAACGAGCGCTTCTACTACTGGCCCGGCATCAAGGCGGGCGATATCCTCGCCGGGCGCGTCAAGATGCCGCCAGAGGTCGAGCCGCTGCACCGCGCGCTCCACGAGGCAGAGACGGGCGTCGCGCAGGGCGGTGTCCTGGAAGCGGTCAAGCACGACGTGGAGTTGCCGCAGGGGCCCGACACGTCGGTCCTGATGGAGCAGAGCATGGGCGTGCTCCAGGAAGGCGAGCGGCTCCAGCTCCCGCCCACGCCGGAGCAGCTGCAGGCGATGGAGCGGAATGGGTTCAAGGACGAGCTCGACGAGGAGCAGGAGCGCAAGCAACGCGAAGAGGTGCGGCGGATGCCGCCGCCCCCGCGTCACCCCGACTCGGAGCGCCTGCGCAAGGCCCCCCACCCCTCCCTGCCACGGAGAAAGGAGAGAAAGGAAAGGAGAAGGACGGCGACGAGCTCGACGAGCTCTCCCTCGAGAAGGATCCAGAGACGAAAGTATAGGGTGCCTTGTTGAAAAGGCAGTCGTTTTGGCTATGAAAGATACGTCGATATCAACACCAGGTCGATAACCGTAGTAAGCGCGTTGAGTACTGTACATGCGGGTGTTGATCGTGAAAGGTTAGGCACGGAGCGATGCGCTTAGTAGCGGTAGTGGTCGGCCTTGTAGGGGCCGTCGATCGGGATGTCGAGGTAGTCCGACTGCACCTGGGTGAGCTTGGTGAGCTTCACGTTGAGCTTGGCCAGGTGGGCCATGGCAACCTCCTCGTCGAGGGTCTTGGGGAGCATGTAGACCTGGCCGCGCTTGTACTGGCCGTCCTTGTCGTTCCAGAGGGCAATCTGGGCAAGGGTCTGGTTGCAGAACGAGGCGCTCATGATGAACGAGGGGTGGCCAGTGGCACAGCCCAGGTTCACGAGACGGCCCTCGGCCAGGAGGATGACGTGGCGGCCGCTGGGGAGGGTGAAGCGGTCGACCTGGGGCTTGATGTTGACGACCTCCTTGGCGACCTTCTTGAGGCCAGCAACGTCGATCTCAATGTCAAAGTGGCCAATGTTGCACACAATCGCATCCTCGGGCATGGCCTCAAAGTGCTTGGTGGTGATAATGTCACGGTTACCAGTGGTGGTGACAAAGATGTTGGCCTCGCTCGCGACGTCGTCCATGAGCCCGACCTGGTAGCCGGCCATGGCGGCCTGGAGGGCGTTGATCGGGTCAATCTCGGTGACAATCACACGGCAGCCGTAGCCACGGAGCGACTCGGCACAGCCCTTGCCCACGTCACCGAAACCGGCCACGACGGCGACCTTGCCGCCGAGCATGACGTCGGTAGCGCGCTTGAGACCGTCGACGAGCGACTCGCGGCAGCCGTAGTAGTTGTCAAACTTGGACTTGGTCACCGAGTCGTTGACGTTGATGGCAGCGAGCTTCAGCTCACCCTTCTTGGCGGCCATGTAGAGGTGGTGCACACCGGTGGTGGTCTCCTCCGAGACACCGCGGATACCCTCGAGCAGCTGGGGGTACTTCTTGTGCACGAGGGTGGTGAGGTCACCACCGTCGTCGAGGATCATGTTGAGGGGCTCGCCGTTGGGGAAGGCGTAGAGGGTCTGCTCAATGCACCAGTTGTACTCCTCCTCCGTCTCGCCCTTCCAGGCAAAGACCGGGACACCGGTGGCAGCAATCGCGGCCGCGGCGTGGTCCTGGGTCGAGAAGATGTTGCACGACGACCACGACACCTGAGCACCGAGCGCAGTGAGCGTCTCGATCAGCACAGCGGTCTGGATGGTCATGTGCAGGCAGCCGGCAATGCGGGCGCCCTTGAGGGGCTGCTCCTTGGCGTACTTCTGGCGCAGAGCCATCAGACCGGGCATCTCGCCCTCGGCGATTTCGAGCTCCTTGCGACCGAAAGCAGCAAGCGAAATGTCAGCGACCTTGTAGTTGGACATGGTGTGAGTTGGGGGGGGAAGAAGCGCTTCGTTCGCGCCCATGCACCGAGCGCCAGCGAATCTGGCCACGTGTATGCATGCGGGAGGGCACGTGGCCAGATTCGCTGGCAGAAATTCGCTCCTTCTCATGCCCCGCGAGGGAGGCGAAGCGTGTGCGCTGGCGGAGCTGGTCCAGTTCCACTGCCAGCTGCAACACCACCGCATTCTGTGCCAGCCGGTGGAGCGGGTGTTCCGCATGTGCCCCCGGCGCCCTGCGGTGGAAGTGACGCAGCTGGTGGAGTACGACGAGCACAACAAGCCGTACCTTCCTGAAGCGTTCGCGTACGTCCAGGGCGTGGCTCATGCAGCGATTATACCCCCCACACCCATACCTGGGACGGCCGGCCGCGCGCGGATGCACGCGATGTGAAAGACGAGTAGACGGAATCCATGACAATGAATACCGTGTGCGTCAGTGTCAGCTGCCCTCTAAAAGAGTCCGCTATGCGCACCAACGCAAAGTGTGACGGGACGAATTGGGCTATAGCAAGGTGATCCAAACACGTCTTACTAACCGTCCCTTTGCTCTAATCGAAGGGTATGGCTGATGGGCGTGACACATAGTACCTGTATAGGAGAAGACCTTTTTTTCATTCTTTTTTTACGGCGCGCTCACAAGCGCAGCGAGCGGAGCGGCATCGCCGTCCAGGTCACGTAGCTCGTCGAGCAGACTCTCGATCTCGACACGCGGCGTGCCGGCCGCAAGGTGCAGCACGACCGCGCCGCGGTACGCCTGCGCCACTTCGGGCATCACGTCGTCGCCGTCGGGGTGTGCCAGCGCATGCGCGAGCGCCAGTCGGAACTCGTCAAAGAGCGCCAACAGACGTGCGCGCGACGGCGCATGGCGCGCGAGCTTCGTCCGACTCGCCTCGTATAGACACACGCCGTACATCGCGAGCGGCGCATGGCGCAGCACGCTTTGGTCCTCCCACGGCGCCGGCATCGATGTCGGGCCGTAGATCGTCTCGGCCAAGCCGAGCGCCGGCTCGAGGTGCCCCGCGTGGAAAAAGGCGCGCAGCACGCCGGGCGCGAGCGATGCACGGGGTATGTAGTCCGCCATCGACACGTCGAGCACGGTGCGCTGCGCCACCGTCGGCATGCCGCCCGCCAGCAGCGCACGCACAAAGAGCACGACCGCGTGCCGCGGAAGCACATAGCCAAACGACGTCGCGTCGTGGTACAGCCGCACGGCAAACGACAGCTGCCCTGGGCGCTGCGCGGCCTGCGTAAAGAGCCACACGAGCGGGCGCGACAGAAGCGGCCCCGAGCGGTGCGCCAGAGGGAGCTGCGTCGGAAACTGCAGCCGCGCCTGCTCGTACAGGCGCTTGCTCGGCATAAACTGCTCCGCCTGGATGTTCATCGCAAGTAGGCGTGCATGGTGCGCAAAGAGCAGCAGCGGCACGTCCTGTGCGTACATCCGCGACAGGATCTGCGCCGTGAGCGCGTACAGCTCCGCGGGCCAGTCGGGGGGATGCGCGACAAGCGCCGCGAGCGCCGTATCCGGCGACGCAGCCGCGCCGCTGCCCATCGTCGCCTCGAGGCCCCGGATCAGCTCGCCGTACATCTGCTGGTCCGGCCCGTAGTCGGCATTCTCGTGCGTGTGCAGTACCTCGAGCACTTCGAGTGCAAGCTGCATCGCAGCGTCGTGCCCCGGCCGCCGCTCGCGTGCGATCCACGACAAGGAGCTGATCGCCGCTGCATACACGTCGTACGGCAGCTCGGCCCGCGTCCGAATCAGGCCGAGCGCCGGCATGGGGCGGCCGACACGGCACAGCATCACGGCGCAGCGCTCGGCAAGGTACGTCGGCCGCGTCTGTGCGAGGCGGCACAGCAGCGTGGGCCAGTCGGCGAGGTCGACGTGCGGCGGCGCGTCGACGCGCTCGGCACTGCATGCACGCAGCAGCGCCTCGACACGTTCAGCGCCGAGCCGCAGCAGGAGCGTCTGGACGAGCGCGCCGCGGATTGGAAACTGGCGCTCGTACGCGAGGCGCACTGTGTCCGTGGCGAGCTTGAGCAGATCGCCCGGGACGCGCCCCGGGCCTAGCACGCCGGTACATGCAGCAGCAATCGCGTTCAAAGGCTGCGCGGCGCTCGCCGCGTCCGCAGCGACGTCGGGGCGTGCCAGGAATGCGTCGAGCAGCGGCGCGGTCTCGGCGACGAGGCCGAGGCGGGCCAGGCGGTAAATTACGCGCCCTAGCAGCAAGGTATCGAGCGGCGCATAGGCGTCGCGCACGGCATCGTGCAGAATGCGTGCCTGGCGCATGCGCTCGGCGCGCAGCGCCGCGTGCTCGGCGGCCGGTGCGTGGTCGAGCCGCTCGGCGCGCTTGAGCAGCAGGTATACGTAGCGCGCAAAGAGGATGCGCGGCATGTCGTGCTCGGGAAAGAGCTGCGCATGCATTTTGTGCAAGACGCCGAGGCGTTCACAGATGCGGTCCAGGCGTGCGTACAGATCCGCGAGCGGCGCCGGTGCCGGCCCCTGTGCAATGAGCAGCCACATGCCATGCCAGAGTGAGTACGGCATCGGTGTGTCGCTCTCCCGGTACGCCTGCACGAGCTGCCAGCAGGCGTCTTCGTCGTGCCGGGCCAGTGCATCGGCCATCGGACGAAAGGTGTCCGGCCATCGGTGCCGGTCCTTTGGAGGAAGGTAGGGGTGCGTGTACCGCGTAAAGGTAGGCTGGTTCCCCTCGGCGCTCTGTGCCGGCGGCTCGTGCACACGCAGCGGATTCGGCACGGAAAAGAGGAGTGCGCGTGCGTCGGTGCCGAAAAAGTGGCCGCGCGGCACGCCGCAGCGCAGTGCTGATGCGAGGCGCTCACTCGTATGGGTATGAAGTCTGCCGTGCGCCCCCTCGCGGAGTGGGCACGGCGACGTAGCAAGCGCGGTACGCCAGCGCCCCAGCTCACGTCGTGCCATGCATGGGCCTTCGCAAAAGCGATCAAAGCACGTGGCAAACGCGGCGCGACGCGTCTCCCCCTCATGTCGACCTTTAATCGGCAAGCGAGTGCGAGCGGGATACGGCGTGCGCCGTCTGTCGTGAGCACGCCGGTGCACAACGCGCACAGCTACGTCGCGGCGCGCCCCCCGCCCCCCCCCGCTGCGCCTCCCCTGACGGAGGACCAGCTGTCGGAGATCCGCGAGGCGTTTACGCTCTTTGACACCGACAAGGACGGCTCGATCGACTTCCACGAGCTGCGTGTCGCGATGCGTGCGCTTGGCTTTGAGCTGCCCAAGAAGGAGATCCAGGATTTGCTGAGTGCCAACGACGCCAGCGGCCAAGGGCTGATGCAGCGTGCCGCATTTGAGCAAGCAAGTACGTGTCTGACCTAACGCAGTGTCGCAGCTAGTTGCGCAGCGTGACCCCCGCGACGAGATTGCGCGCGCGTTTGCGCTCTTTGACGACCACAGCACCGGCCGGATCGGGCTGCGCGAGCTGAAGCGCGTCGCAAAAGAGCTTGGCGAGAACCTTACCGATGACGAGCTGTATGTGACCTCTACTGACCCAGGCAAGCTATGATTGATGAGTTTGACCTCGACCAGGACGGCACGATTGACCGCAACGAATTCGAGCAGATCATGCTCGGCGAGCCGTAGACCGTTTGTACACACCTCCATTGCTCCTCCCCACCGTCGCCATGGCCGGCCCCCGGAACCAGTACTATGAGTTCTACCGGCAGAGCAGGTACGCGCCACCTCTGACGCAGCATCGGCATGCAGCTCACGGACGCGTTGGATGAGTTGATCCAGTCGGGCCACATTAACCCCATCCTCGCGATGAAGGTGCTCGAGCAGTTTGACAAGTCCATCTCGGAGACGCTCGCGAACAATGTCAAGTCCAAAGGGACAGTCAAGGTAGGTGGCGCATCTCACGCAGGGACACTTGCACAACTACCGCCTGTGTGACGAGGTGTGGACCTTTATCGTAAAGGACGCGCTGTTCAAGCTCGACAATGGCGAGATGCTCTCGGTGGACCGCGCCAAGATTGTCGCGTGCAAGCTCGGCGAAAACAACACGCGGTAATAGAATGCTCGTACATACCTATCTGCTATGACCCATGCTGTGGCTGAGTGGCGGCCGGGCCCAGGCCGGGGAACACCTCGGGGTACGGCGCAGGCACCGGCAGCAGGCCGCCAATCGCCGCATCGGTCGGCGTCACGCTCGCCGAGACAGCCATCGTGTCGACCGGCACAGAGAACGAGGCGTCGCTTTTCTTCATCGGATTTTGGGGCGCAGCCGCGCCAGACGGCGCGGCCAGCGCGGCAAAGATCGGCGCTTGGTCACTCGTGGTCTTGTCCGGCACCGCGCCGGGCACAGAGTACGCGTCCACGCCGAGGGAAACGTTGCCGCCGAGCGGCGTTTCTTTCGAAGGAAGCAGTGTATTCGAGAGGATCGCATCGAGCGCTTTCGGGTCATAGTCCGCCTTGGCCGGCGCAGGCGTCAGATAGTCGCTCGTCACGGGCGGCGCACTCGCGGGGATCGAGGGGGGGAGCGCGGCCGTCGAGGGGGTATGTTGCTGCAGCCCAGGCGACATGCCGCCCAGAGGCTGGCTCGGCATTGCGTAGCGGCTATCCGCCGCCGCCGCCGCCGCCGCCGCCATCACGACCGAGTGCGGCAGGGGGTCGACCGACGGGGCAAACGGCGCGGGGAGCGTCGTCGGCGCAGCGCGCGGCTCCGACGCGGGCGGCAGGCTCGCAAGGACGCTCGCGAGGCGCTCGCTCTGCGACGGCGCTTCGGGCACATCGTCCTGCGTCTCGCTGCGCTTCTGGGTCCGGCGGTGCACGCCAGGGCGCGAGCCGCCACCGCTGCCGCGGCTGGGGGGGACCGTGCCGGGGTCGCCCGTCGCCTCGACGGTGACGACCGTGCCGTCCTTGGAGCGCTTGCGCTTGTTGGACAGCGAGCGCGCGTAGCGCAGGCCACATGCATTGCACAACTGGGTCAGTCAAGCGACGTACGGTTTTGTGCCCCGATGGCCCCCGGCGCCACTCGGGGCTGTTGCTCTTGCCGCAGCTCGAGCAGGTTTTGGACTGCGCGGCGGCCGCGGCCGCGACCGCCGCGAGCGTCGCGACATTGCTGCTCGTGTCCATCTCGGTGTGCTGCGTAGGCAGACCGCCCTGCAGGAGCGACGAGCGCACGGCATGCGCTGTGCCGGCGTCCAGCGGGATCGACGCGTGCGTCTCCTTTTTCCAGCCTTCTGCAGGTCCTTCGGGCTTGGCAGCGAGCGGCGCCTCGACGGACTGCGTGCGCTGCCGCTTCGCCACCGGACTGGCACGCTCGGGGCTCGGCGCGTCGCTCGTCACCTGGAAGCACGCAAGCACCACGGCGCCGTAGGGAATCAAGACGCTCGCGATGCCACGCATGCGCCCCGACGCAGTGAGTGTATGTGATGCGCGGAAGCGCTGCGTACAGCTCGTGGGCTGTGCGCCCTGCGCCGCTTGGCCCGCGTGGATGCCTTGGACGAGGCGCGCAAAGTCCTGTGCATGGTACGACGCGTAGTCCTCTGCGCCGCTCCGCTCGGTACGCGGCGGCGGCCAGCTAAAGAGGATCTCACGTTGGGGGCCGTTGGCAAGCACCTGGAAGACGTAGTGCACAGCCGCGTCGCTCGGCGGCCCCGTGGCATGGTAGAGCTGCTGCCAGATCTGGCGCGACTGCACCGCGTCAAATGCCTGGCGCGCATCGCCGCAGTGCGTTGCGCCTGCCGGCGTATTCGACACTGTGTGGAAGAAGCACAGCGCGAGGCGCTCGCCGACCATGTTTGCCACGACGTCGGTCGCGCGGAAATCGCCCGGCGCCTCGTCAGCGGTGAGCATACGCTGCATCTGGTCCAGCGACGCGTACCGGCACCGGGTCACACTGCCAAACAGCGTGCGGCTCTGCACGATCCGCGCGAGGTCGTCGCGCGCATGCGCACGCTCGTCGGGATGCACAAAGTCGGTAAAGGCACGCCGCGTCAGCGACGTGGCCGCCGGGCCCAGCCGCTGCTGTACAGCGGGGTCGACGTACACAAAGTGCAGCATGTCGCTCTCGGCAGACGTAGAGAGGAGCGCCCAGAAGCACGCGGCCTCCTCGGTCGCCGCGGGCGGCGCCGCCGAAGTGCTTGGCACGCTTTCCCGCGACTCGCTCCGCATGGGGAAGGGGCATGCGGGGGCGTCGGGCGACGGACTCGGCATCGAAACCCCGTTCGAGGGGGACCGATCCGCCTCACTCATTCGTCGCAGTGCGGGCTAGTCCACGCTCCTCGTCACCACAAGCAGACCGAGGGAGCCCCGCCAGGCGCGCTTGCGCCTTGCTTATCTAAGGCAGGGTCTGGTGCGCAGCGCGACGCGCTGCTCCCTATGCGCATCCAAATTCACGCGGGGCACGGCGGCGGGGCGCCGCCCGAGAATGTGCCGCCGCCGCTCGCGCGGCTAAGCCCGGGCGGGGAGCTGGTGCTCGTGGAGCTGCAGGGCTCGCTCGAAATGGACGGGATGGACCCCCAGGGCGGCCAGACGATCGGCACACTGCGCTTTCCGCCGGGGCAGGAGGACAAGCCGATCCTCCAAGTGTCGCACCACCGCCTCGAGGGCAAGCTCGTCAAGCTCACCAGGCCGCTGGCGGTCCTGGAGAAAAAGGTGGCGCCGGTCGACGAGGACGACCTGGAGTGCGTGCCGGACGACGTGCACTCGCCGCCCTCGTCGCCGCCCGTGCACGGCGCGGAGCCTGCGTCGCCGACGCAGGAGCGCAAGCGCGCGCGCATGGACGCGCCCGAGACCCCGGTGAAGCGCGCGCCGATGCTCAGCAGCTCGCCGATGCCGGAGCGCGCGGTGCACTACTCCGACGGCCACTACGACTTTTCCTCGCCCCAAGGGGGCCTCGGCTCACAGCGCACCAAGCCGAGCACCGTGACGTCGTACCACGTCGTGACGATCGTGCGCCACAAACTGCTCTTTTCGAAACGCCCGGAGCCGATCGTACGGCTCGACGGATAATGTACATTACATAGCTACAACAGCTCGACACGCCGCTGGTGCAGCAGCGTGCGCACCGCACGATACCGCAGCAGGTGGATCGTGCCGCGCGCAAGGACCGCCGGCTCACCACTGTGTGAGAAAGGGGGACGTACTCGGGCAGCCGCAGTGGGCCGCAGTCTTCGCGGCAGTAGACAAAGACGGGCGCGTCGAGATTCGGCGCAGTGACTGGATGAGCAAGGAAACGTACCCATGCCGCCGGCCGTGCTGCCGGGCGCCGCGCCGGGCGCCGCGTCCTGCATGCCCCGCATCGGCTCGGGAAGGAACTGGAGCACGGTCGAGTGAAAGTGGTCCGAGTTCAGCTGGTGGTACCGCCGCGCGTAGCCGAGCTCCACGTCGCTCAGTCGCTGCTGCTCGCTGCGGTGCGCCATGAGGTGGGCGGCGTGCTTTTCGATCTGGGTTAGCCTCGGCACCTACCTTGGCGAGGCGCGCGCGCAGGTAGCTGCGCATCAGCCACTTGGCACGCTCCACGTCGAGCTGCACGAGGTTCAGGCGAAAGTGCTCCTCTTCCGACGTCGACGCGTCGGACGCGAGCGAGTCGAGAATCGACTGGGTGAGCCTCGGCACGTACCTGCTGCTGTGCAATTTGGTCCATCACGCTCTCGACCAGCGCCGCGTTCCACGGCTGGATTTCCGGCGCGCCGCGCTCATTCAGCCACTGGTGCGCAAGCTGCACGACGCTCGGCTCGGGCTCGCCGATCGTCTCCTCCTTGATCTCGGCCGCAAAGGGCAGGGGACTCGGCGCGCGAGGCACCTCGTCTTTTACCGATGCGTACGACGACGAGGGCTGCGCGGCGCGCACGTCGTCCTCCTCGTCGTCCGACAAGGCATACCGGGCGTGGGACATGGTCGGCGAATCGACGCGCCGCGGCGCGCGCGATCGGGCGATCGGGCTTCCTCCGTATGACCGTGGACCAAGTGCCGCTGTTGCACTCGCTCGACGCGATCTACGCTCCGTCTGCGCGCGCCAACGAAGAGGCGCGCTGGAATGACCTCCGTGCAAAGTTCCACGAGGTGTACCAGCGCCCGGCCGATTTTGTTGCGCGCGCGCCGGGGCGCGTGAACCTCATCGGAGAGTACGTCTTCGTATCTGACGCAGGCATGTCGACTTTGTAGGATACAGGTAGGCGGCGCCTCTCACGCAGCGTATTCCCGGCAGCGATCGACAAGGACATCCTGATGGCGACGGCCGTCGTGCCGGGCCAGCCGGGCGATGCACTCACCTTTACCCTGCACAACGTCGCGTCCCGCTTTGCCACGGCGTCGTTTACGTGCGACATTCATGACCCGTCCAGTGTGCAGCTCATGCACGAGGGCGACACGCGATGGGCAAACTATTTCAAGGTCGCACTCCAGGGGCTGCAGCCGCACCTCCCGAAAGAGGCCTTGGAAAAGGGCACGGGCCACATCTACGTGCTGGTCGACGGCAGCGTGCCGCCGGAAAGCAGCCTCAGCTCGAGTGCAGCGATGACGACGTGCAGCAGTATCGTGATCCTCACGGCGCTCGGCGCACGCGAGCACATCTCGCGCAAGGAGATGGCCGAAGTCGCGATCGAGAGCGAGCGCCTCGTCGGCGTCAACTCCGGGGGGATGGACCAGTCGGTCTCGGTCTTTGGTGTGCCGGATCACGCGATCTATGTGTCGTTTGTCCCGTCGCTGCACACCGAGCCGATCCGCCTGCCGGGCGGGGGGGACGAGGCGTTTGCGTTCGTCGTGACCAACACGCTCGTCGCCTCGGACAAAAAGGTGATGGGGCCCGTGCAGTACAACCTGCGTGTCGTCGAGACGCGCGTCGCTGCGCGTGTCCTCGAGCAGGCGCTCGGTGTGGATGCAAACCTCGCGTACCTGCGCCCCAGCTACCGCAACACGCTGCGGGCTGTCGCCGATGCGTACTACGCCAAGGACGGCGCGTGGGAGGCCATGCTGCGCCACGCCGACGTCAAGGACACGTACGATGCGTACGGAAAAGAGGCCGCACAGCTGCAGGGCATGCTGCGCCTCGTCGACCAGCATCTCGCCCAGGAAGGGCTTACCCGGGCGCAGGTCGAAGACGCGACCAAGCTCTCGGACCAGGCCTTTCACGACACGTTCCTCGCCGCATTTCCGGTGCGTGCCGACCAATTTTTCCTGCACAAGCGCGCGGCGCACGTCTATTCCGAGGCGCAGCGTGTCATTCAGTTTAGGGCATTGTGCGACAGCGCCAACGCTGCGCCGGCCACGGATGCCAACGGCGTCTACACGCAGCTCGGCGCGCTGATGAACGCGAGCCACGAGAGTTTGCGGACCCTGTACGACTGCAGCTGCCCTGAGCTGAACGCGGTCGTCGACATTGCGCGTGCGCACGGCTCGCTCGGCTCGCGCCTCACTGGCGCAGGCTGGGGCGGGTGCGCCGTGCACCTCGTACCCCGCACCAAGCTCGCAGCCGTCCTGTCAGCGCTCGAGAAAGAGTACTTCCGCGCCAAGTTCCCTGCACTGAGCGACGCACAGCTCGCGGACGCCTTGTTTGCGACCGAGCCGGCGCAGGGTGCATGCGTATGGACTGCGTAGAACTACAATACAATGGGACTACTGCCCCGTGATCGCTGCAATGATGGCCGCGACAGAGCAGCGGATGTCCTCGGGCGTCGTCGACCAGTTCGACACGGAAAAGCGCACCGCAGGCTGGTCAGACCAAAGCGTGCTGCCCACCCAGCAGATTCCGCTGCGTTGGACACGCTCGAGGACGGCAGTGGTCTCGGCGCCGTGTACGCGAAAGAGGACCTGGTTGAGCACGACCTCGTTGAGCACCTGCACCTGGGGGCACTCCGCGAGCTCGTTGGCGGCCATGCGCGCCAAGGCACAGCACCGGTCGACCAGATCGGCCATGCCGCGCCGGCCGAGCGTGCGGAGCACCGCGTACACTGGCAGCGCGCGCGCGCGCCGCGACGCCTCGGGCGTGACCGCCGACGGGTCGCGCGCGTCCACAGACAGGTATGAAGCGCTGGCAGTCATGGCCGCCATCGTGTCCGCGGGGTTGCGGACGACAGCAATGCCGCAGTCGTATGGCACATTGAGCCACTTGTGGCCGTCGATCGCCCACGAGTCGGCCCGCTCGATGCCAGCCACCAAGTTGCGGTGCGCTGGACTGGCCGCGGCCCATAGCCCAAACGCGCCGTCGACGTGCAGCCACGCCCGGTCGCGCGCACGGACTAAGTCGGTGATCGCAGGGAGGGGGTCGATCGACCCAGTGTTCACCTCGCCGGCCTGGGCACAGACGAGCACGGGGCCCTGGATCTCGGCGAGCGCCGCTTCTAGAGCCTCGGGGCGCATCCGCCCCTGGTCGTCACTAGTGATGCGCCGTGCGCGCTGGGAGCCGAACCCAAGCAGGCGCAGCGCCTGGACGACCGTGGCGTGCGCACGCTCGCCGATCAGCACCGTCGGAACCGGCGCTCCTGCCAGTCCGTCGGCCTCGACGTCCCAGCCCTCGCCGGCGAGCAGCGCATGCCGTGCCGCGGCGAGGCACGAAAAGTTGGCCATCTGGCCGCCCGTCACGAATGCCACCGACGCCCCGGACGGCAGGCCCAGGAGCTGCAGCACCCACTCGCCAGCAATGTTGTCCACGGCGGCAGACGCAGGCGACATGACCGACACCGCCGCATTCTGGTCGTACGTCGACGTGAGCCAGTCTGCAGCTAGGGCCACAGGCAGCGTCCCTCCAGTGACAAAGCCGAAGTACCTGGGCCCGCCCATTGCGACCAGGCCCGGCTCCATTTCGGCGGCGAGGCGGCGCAGGACCGTTGCGGGGTCGGCGCCCTGATCGGGCAGCGTCGTGTCCAGCCGGCCCCGCATTTCGTCGCGCGCAATCGGGACACCCACCGGCCGCTCAGGCAGCGAGCGCAGCCATGCTTCGGCTAGCTCGACGGCTTCGTGCAGGACGTGGGGCCGGGGGGGAGAGGACTGCGCACTTTCTGCCCCGTCTGCGTCTGTCCGTGCGTGGGATGATGCCTGCGACATGTTAAAGTCGGGCGTGCTGCGCTTGCGCCTTTCCAAAGAGCTCGGCAATGCAGTGCAAGCAAAGCGAGAGCGCAGGCGTACTGCTGGCTTATGTCATTTCATCGTCCTCTGTCCATCCGATAGATAGCATGTCTCTCCTCCATGTGGAGCAGTAGCCAATCACACGCAGACTACAAATTCGTATTTCGGTCCTGCATAAGCAAGCATGTGGAGCAAGATAGAGGCCAACGAGGGTGCCGAGCCAAGCACAATTCGTGGTTCCTTGCCAGTGACCAACGAGAAAAGATGCGTGCGTGGGACAGCGCGAATTATACAATTACGGAGTGTTGTACGACCATGCATTAGGGGGGTAGGCCATGGGCATCATTTGCATGGGCATGGGCTGCGGAACATAGGGGTAGGGGTAGTTTTGCATGGTCGGAGGGTATTGCATGGGCGGTGTCGTCATCGGGGTCATTGGCCCAGCATAGGCCATTCCATAGGGTGCATAGGACATTCCTTGAGGGAACGACATGACCGGTGCCGTGGGCCCATCCTGCAAGTCGAGGAGGTCGGCAAAAACGCCCAGTGGTGCTGCCCCCCCCTGTGGTAGTTTTGCGTCGGGCGCATTTTTGTGTGATGCAGGAACTGGCATCTCCGGGGTCGGGAGGGACTGCGACGGTGCCGAAAACGACGGCGACGGTGCCGATTGTGGTGTCGCACGTTCTTCGGCGTGTGTTTTGGTGACCAACCCAGGCGATGGCCTCGGTGGTTTTTCCACACTCAAGGGGCTGCGTGCAGGAGGGACTTGGTGCCTCGTTCCTGCATTGTCCGCCATCCGAGGCGTTGGCCGGACAAATTCTCGACGCTCGTATTTCCTTCGGATGTACAAATCGAGCTCGCCTCGTTCGCCGGGCTCGATGTCTGTGGGCGGCGGATGGCGCCGTGGATCAGGGAGATAGAATTGGTTGCTGCGCGTGTTCCCCACTGCGCGCATACGATCCACCTGGTCGCGCGACCATGGGTCGAGCGGAACCGACTTCACCTGGGAGATGTGCGGCCCCAAGCGGCGGTGCACGGTCGCGCATGACATGCACAAAAAGATCCCGAGCGTATAGCTCGCCCAGCGGGGCGAGTGCGCAAAGCAGTCTGCGCACTGCCGATTGCCCGGCTCCTGAAGCAGCTCGAGCACAATGCGGTGCTGCCGCTCTAGATGGGCTTGGCTATGCATCGCGAGCGAAGCCAAGCGCCCAGATGCATTGCCTGCTTATGTCATTTCATCACGCACTGCCCGTCGGATCGCGTGTCTGTCAGCTCATTTGTGCATCAGCCAATCACGACGCGCATATGTGAGTGGTCTATCGGTCCTGCATGAGAATGTGGGGCAAAGTGTGGTGGCGCCATAGGGCCATGCAATCAGATGATCAAACGGGGATTACGCGTATAAAATAAAGTAGGGGGGACTGCGAATGTCTCCGACAACCATGGCCGCCTCTCCCACTCCGATTCCGGAGCCGCGTAACCGCGGAAGCGACCCGCTGGACATCCCCAATCTGTCGGCGCATGCCTCTGCAGCGGGTGCGCGGTCCCCCCTCGCGTCCTGGACGGCCGGTTCGCTGGGACCTGGCCGTTCCCCGCCCAAGTACTTTACGCCGCACTCTGCCTCGATTGCCTCTCAATGGCAGCACGCACGCCAAAACAGTTTCAGCAAAACGACAGCCCAGGGTCGTGCCTCGCAGCCTCAGACGCCTGAAGTCGAAACGAACGCCGCTAGCGCACCTACGCATCGCTCGGGGCCGTGGCCGACGTTTTCTCGCTATGAGATTCCCAAGCCGCGCGAGCCGAGTAGTAACAATACGACCGGCACTCCGTTCACCTCCCTGTACCGCCAGCTGAGTAACTCGCGCCGTACGCCCCCGTCTCAGACGGCGTCTGCGGATGCGGCCGGGTTCAGCTCGAGCTTTGGAAGCAGCCTCTCGGAGTCGCCATCCACGCCACAGCCGATGCCCGAGCCGGAATACTCGTCGTCGCGCCGGTACGCCGAGCGCCTCGAGCATGTCGATGCGGACGGCATGTGGTCGCAACCCGTTTCCCTCAAACCCTCCCACACCCCCATCGCGGAGCCCAAGGAAGAGGTGCCGTCGTTCCGCCGGTCCCTCCAGCGGCACTTGTCGATCGACGGCAAGCGCAAGCCGAGTCCTATGAGCGAGCGCCTGTTGATGGGCCACCTGGACACCCAGTAAAACGTATCATGGCTTCCTCCTTCCCACTACCTACCCTCCCAACCTTGACGATAGAACAAGCATGCGCTGACATGGCGCCAAAATTGGTTCCCATGTAAATAGCCACCGATCACCTATGAAAACGCTTTGCAATAGAGTACATCGTCAGGGCGCCAGCGCAGGCGGCTGTGGCGTGTCGACCGACATGGCGGCCGGCTCTGCCTCCTGCTTCACCTCCTCGGTCGGGGGCGGAAGCGGGTTGCCGGACGACAAGGCCTCGAGCCGCGCCTGCGCGATCTTGTATTCGGCTTCGACACGGTCGAGCTGCTTCTTCATCTCGAGGCCGCCGGCGACCGCGCCCAGCAGCGTCTCCCACTTTTCGACGTTGGTCGCCGTCGGGTACACCAAGCGCGAGCCAATCGGTGGATGGAGCTCGGCAAGCGCCTGGATCGCACGCGTGTACTGGTTCGGGCGGAAGGTGAGCATACGCATCGAGCGCAGGTAGGCGCCGTGGTGCGCGTTGCTCTCCGCCTTGGTGTTCTGGGCGGTGTGCACCCCCGCGCCCGCCACAGGTGGCAGCGCCGAGGGCGTGCCGATCAGATTCGGATAAGGGGTGCGGAGCACATTGGGCGCATTGGGCGTAAAGCGAGTAATAAAGTGCTGCGCATCGAACAAGGCCTGTTTGGGGTCCGCCTTGGCCTTCCCAGTCGGGGTTCCTGCACCGCCGTCGGTCTTGCGGCGTTTCTTGGTATCCCCGTCGACCTCGGCCTGGCCCGGCGTCCAGAGCAGGCCGGCGCCCGTCGCGGCCACGGTGCGGTTCGTGCAGTTCGGCAGCGTCTCCCAGCCGCCGAGCAGGCGCAGGAGATCGTCGCGCTCCTTGGAGAACTTGGCCTCGTTCTGTTCGAGGCGCCGTGCCTCGACGTAGAGCGCCTCCTCTTCCGCGAGCTGCTCGGGCGTGCGCGTAAAGAGCTTTTCCACCGCCTTTTTCCGCTCCACTTCCTGGTTGCGGTCGTAGGCAAAGGTCTGGAGCTGTGCCTGGCGCGTCTCGAGGTCCTCGTTGCTGATGCGCTCGCGCAAGAGACGCCGGGCGATGGTATAGTAGCGCGACTTGAGGTCCTCGATGCTGCGCTCTTTGCCGGGCCACTCGTAGCGGTCGGCGATCACGATAAAGCGCAGGTCGTACGCCTCGCACATTTCCACCAAGTAGTCCGTCTCGTCCTTGGTCCAGTCGTCGTCGCGCAGGTGCTGGTTGTATTCTTCGGCAGAGTAGTGAAAGACGTGCGAGGCGGTGTTGAACGGCGTCCACTGCTCCTCGAGGCGCGCCTCGCTCTCATCCCCCTCATCTGTCGGCGCGAGGGGGCGCCAGTGGTGCAGCACGAGCCCATTCTGCGTCGGCTCAGCGATCGACTCGCTCTGCTGGGTATCGCTCCGCGACGGATTCCGAAACGGCGCCCAGGTCCACTTCCGCACCGCGGCCGCGTTCGACTTGCGCACAAACTTGGGCTGGAACGCATGCTGGCCGCTGTACCCCGAGTTCTCAATGCCCTCGAGCGTCGCCAGCGCGCCGTTCGGCCCCGAGCTCATGACCAGGCTGGGGGCATTGGGCCCCAGCAAAGCGTACAGCTCGCGCGACATGCCCTCTGGACGCTGCTTCGGTCGTGCATCGCCAGGAAGCGTAGGCGGAGCACGCACAGGCGCGCGGCTCGGGCCCGCATCGCCCGCCGGCCGGTTCGGCAGCGACAGAATATCGCGCACGTCGTTCGAGCTCATGCCGGTCGTGGAAACGATCCCCGCGCAAAGCGCACGTGATCTGCTAGGTCCGCGACGATGACCGGCGACGCTGTGTGGACGCCCGAGCGCTTCTATGCAGAGTACGAGGCGCCTGCAGGCTATGACGGCCACCTAGAGCAGGTGCGCACGTTCGTGGAGCGGCAGTGCAGGGAAAAACGGAAAGTCGTGCTGGTCACGGTAGGTCGTGCACACTGACCCCAGAGCGGCGGCACGACCGTGCCCTTGGAGCGCAATGTGTACGGTGCGACGCTAACGCAGTGTGCGGTACCTGGATAACTTTTCCGCAGGCACGCGCGGAGCCGCCTCGGCAGAGTACTTCCTCGCCGCGGGCTACGCGGTGATCTTTATGAGCAGGCAGCACAGCCAGTTTCCTTTTACGCGCCTCTACAGTCACACCACGAACCCTTTCTTTGACATTCTGCAGGAGCCAGAGACGAGCGATGCGGGCAGCGGTGCGACGGTGCAGGTGCAAGAGGACCAGGTCGGGGCGCTCCTCCCCGTTCTCCACGCGTACCACCAGGCGCGGCAGTCGGGGCGGCTGCTCACGGTGCCGTTTGTGACCGTGGTCGAGTACCTCTTTCTGCTGCGCGGCATCAGCGAGGCGATGGCGCCGCTGGGCTCTTATGCGATGCACTACCTCGCTGCGGCCGTCAGCGACTTTTTTATTCCCACCAACCGCATCTCGGAGCACAAGATCCAGTCCACAGACGGCGCCCTGCAGATTACCATGGACCCCGTGCCCAAGGTCCTCGCGAACCTCGTGCACGACTGGGTCCCCCATGCATACGTCGTGAGCTTCAAGCTGGAGACCGACGACTCTTTGATCATCCCCAAGGCAGAAAAGTCGCTCGAGCGCTACGGCCACCAGCTCGTGATCGGCAACGACCTCGCGCGCCGCAAGACAGAGGTCGTGCTGATCGAGCACGCGGCGCGGGCGGATGCCAGCGCGAAGGAGCGCTTTACCAACGAGTACATTCATCTGCCTAAGGATGCGCACGGGCGCGAGATCGAGCAAGATATCATTGCCGCACTCCAGGAGCGGCACAACCGCTGGATCGAGGCGCAAGGGCAATCATAGACTATAGGCTCTCCGGCCGGGTATCGTATCGCTTCGGCGATGCGGGGGGAGATTGCATAGCCGCCGCGTACTCGTCGCCAAGGCACCGATGCAGCAGCTGGTCCAGCGTCGCTTTGCACGCCTGCGACAGCTCCGACTCTTCGCGGCGCAGCGCCTGGACCTGCGAGAGCCACTGCTCGCGGGCGCGCATACCAGCGCGCAGCTTGGCTTTTTCGCCAAGGTAGCGCTGGAAGAGCGCCTGCCGCCCGTCTTCGTCCTGCGGCAACTCGCCTTCGTCGCTCGAGTCGGGGGCGGACGGTGAGCTGGCGTCGTGGCGCATGCGCTTGCGGCTCGGCGCCGAGGCGCGGCGCAGCACATGCTCGAGCTCGCGCGCCTCGTAGCTCGGCAGCTCGGCGCGCGCGCCGTGCACAAAGCGCTGCGCCGTGGCGAGCGTCGAGGCGCCGTTCGCCGCCGGGCGGTCCTCGGACGTGTCCAGCGACTCGTCGCCGGCCTGTTCGGCGCGGCGCGCGGCGGGTGCGCCGTGGGTATCGCGCGACTCGTCCGCGTCGCGTGCGCCTTGCGCGGCGCCGCCCTGCGGCGGCGTATTGTGCTGCACACGCATATGCTTGGCCAGCGCGTCGGAGCGCGTAAAGGACTTGTCGCACTCGGGGCGCGGGCACGTAAACGGCTTCTCGCCGGTGTGGCTGCGCAGGTGGCTCAGGAGCGCAAACCGCGACGTCTGGCTCTTGCCTTTTCGGGCGCATCCAGTCCATTCGCACGCGTACCGCGACTTGTGGATGCCGATGTGGACTGCGTTAGCAGAGATACATACAGGAATGCAGATGCTCAATAAAGGGTTGCAAGTCCGTAAACGTCTGCCCGCAGTCTTCCCACAGGCACTTGACTTCGGGCGCAGGCTCCGGCGTGCCGGTCGGCGGCGGCGGCGACGAGGCGAGCTTGCTCGCCGCGTCGTCGTCCGCGTCCACCGCGCCGTCCTCTGACCCAGAGTCGGACGTAGACACTTCGTCTATGTCGAGCGTGCGCGGCGCCATCGCGCCGTACGGCACGTCTAGGTACCCCTCCTCCTCCAGCCGGGACAAGGCCATGGAAGCGATCTGACTAAGCGACGAGGCGGTGGGCCGGGGTCGTGCGCCTTGCATGCCGCCGCCAGGGCACCCCCTGCGGGCTCGGGCGATTGGACTCTACAAAGAGGTGCGCTGCTTTGCTGACCCAGCTCCATCGTCTGGGCCGAGAGTATCCTGATCCCAACTACCACTTTATCCCCAAGCTCCGTGCGATGTTCCGCAGGAATGCGCACCTGACCGACCACGAGGAGGTGGAAAGCAAGCTGGCACTCGCCGAGTTTGTGCGCAAGGAAACCGAGAGTAGGTCGCGCATCTCACACAGCGCTCTATTCTCTGAAAAAGTATCGCACGCTGCGCAGGCGGTACGTGGAACGACTTACGCAGCTATATCGAGGACGAGTAGTAGCTACTTAGAGGCGCGGAACGAACTGGAGCATCTGGCCGCCGTCGATAGGGATCGCAGCTCCGGTGATGTGCGAGGCCGCGCGGCTCGCGAGGAAGAGCACGAGGCCGCCAATGTCCTCCGGCGTGCCGATGCGGCCGGTCGGCTGCACCCCCTCGAGGATCTCCTTGTTCTCGCCGAGACTCCACGAGGTCATGCGGCTGGGGAAGACGCCGGGGCAGATCGAGTTGACCAGCACAAACTTGTCCGCGAGCTCGTGCGCGAGCATGCGCGAAAGGTGCACCGACGCCGCCTTGGACGGCTGGTAGCTGTAGGTTCCCGTGCCGGGCTCGGACAGCGGGCCCGAGGCCGCGGGCGAGTAGGCAGCGACCGACGCAATGTTGATCACGCTCGCGTGGTGCGTGTTCGACTTCTCCTTCTCGAGCAGCGGGAGGAGCGCCACCGTCAGGTAGAACTGGCTCTTGACGTTCAGGTCAAACACCTTGTCCCAGCCCTTTTGCTCGGGGAAGTCGTCGCGCTTGCCACCCCAGGTCAGGCCGGAGTTGTTGATGAGAATGTCGAGGTTCTGCTCGCGCTGCTTCACGTTGTCGGCCAGCGCATCGCAGCCGGCCTTGGACGAAAGGTCGGCCTGGACGGGAATGCAGGCGGTACCGGCCTCCCACGGGCCCTCCTTCGGGGCGGCCTGGTTCAGCTGGTCCGCCGCACGCTGCAGCTCGTCAAACTTGCGCGAGGCAATATAGACTGGGTCAGCACAGGAACCTACCTCGGCAGCCGTTCTGCACAAGCGCCGCGGACATCACTGCGTTAGTCGCGCCACGTACTCTTGCCGAGGCCCGAGGCACCTCCAGTCACCACCGCGACCTTGCCGCTCACGCTGTTCAGCGTGGCAATACGCATGTCGGGCATCACTTCAGGGGCGGCGTCTTTCGGCATCGTGGTTTCGTTCCGGGCCGCCAAGCCGAAAGTGGAGAAATGCGGGGCGCCGCGTGGCGGGCGCGACGATGCCAGTGCCGGACTACTATGGTGTAGGTAGCTCGTCTGACACAGATCCTCGGCGTGAACCCGACGGCGACGCAGGACGAGATCAAAAAGGCGTACCAGCGCGAGTCGCTGCGCTCGCACCCGGACCGCTTCCCGAACGCGTCGCCGAGCGAGGCGCGCGAGCACACCAAGCGCTTCCAGAGCGTCGCGGATGCGTGTACGTGGCACTTCTTACGCAGACTATATCCTGTCTGATCCTGTGCGCCGTGGCGAGTACGACGAGGCGCGCATGGCCTCGCCGCCGGGCGGCTTTGACGAGAAGGACAGTGCGCAGGAAAGCGCCAACTTTTTCCGCTCCTTCTTTGGCACAGGCAGCGGGCGGGGCGCGCATACGCAGCCGCAGCCCGAGGCGCAGTTCGCCGAGGCATGGGAGGACATGCTCCGCCCCGAGGTCGAGCATGTGAGCCACCTGTGGCGCGTCGCCGGCTCGGTGTCGGGCGGCGTGATGGGCTTCATCATTGGCAACATTCCGGGTGCGCTCGGCGGTGGGCTGCTCGGCGGCAAGCTCGGCTCAATCCGCGATGCCAAGGGCAAGGCTGTCAGCGAAGTGTTTCTCAATCTACGGGCCGACCAGCGCACGCAGATCCTGCGTGAGCTGGCGATGAAGTTCCTCGGCGCGCTCTAGTGCGCCTCGCGCTCGAGCACCGGCAGGGGAATGCTCCAGTAGTTCGGCCAGACCAGCCGCTGCTGGATCGCGGCGCGCGTGCGTGTAAGTAGTAGTTCCTCGACTTTGGGCACATCTTGCAGCTTCTTCTTGGAGCCCATCACGCTCGCAATGTGCGCCTCGAGCACAAAGTCGGGCGCGAGCGACACGCGGATCTCTTGCGCGGCCGACTCGCCTTCGCGCGGCGTGATCTCGATGCCGATCGTGCCGGCGAGGCGCTCGATCCGGAAGCACATCGCGAGGGCCAACGAGCCGAAGCGGAACTGGGGGAAGTTGAGCAGGAGCTTGGTATCCAGCCCGAGGCTGATGGTGTCGACATAGTTAAAGTCCACCTCGAGACGCAGGCCGTGCGCGCGCTCCGACGGCCGGAAACGCGCATTGGTAAAGGCGGGGTATGCACACCCAAAGTCGATGTCGGTGACGGTGATCGTGTCCTGGGTGAGCAGCGCAACGTACCAGCACATTCATCGTGCGCCCGGCGGCCGCGCCGTTGAGCAGGCGCTCGACAAAGCGCTTGGCGGCCGCCTTCTCGCTCGTCTCCAGCGACGGAAGAGGCAGGTCCGTGTCGCGGTCAGGCACGCCGCGCGACGCATACAGAACACTCTCCCGGTAGCCAAACATGGCCTGAGCCACAATCAAGTTCAGCCAGTCGAGCGACTCGGGGCGGTGCGCCGCAAGATCGTACTGCGTCCGCTGCAGAATATCCGCCATGCGCGCCTCGAACGCCTGCTCGTACGGCACACGACTCACGTCCTTGCGCTTCGAGCGGGCATCCAGCGAGCTTTGCAGCGAGCGCGTGCGGGCCAGCAGGTCCGCACGCTGCTGCGCGAGTGACGCAGGCACATCAGCCACGAAAAAGTAGCGGAACAGAAAGACGAGGGCGACCAGCAGGACCAGTTGGCCCACGACGAATCCCTGCGCAAAGGTCAGCTGCCCGGGGGCCTGCGCAACAGTCATCGTTTCCGGCGCACGGGCGTGGTAATAGCGAATTTAGGCGAATTTCTCCACGCACCTTTGACGACCGCCGATGAGCGAGGAGCCAGGGCAGGGTACCGGCGCGCCTGACTGGGGCGTGCCTGTGCACCTAGACGTGCCACCGATGGAGTCTGCAGGACAGTCCTCCGCGCCAATCTCGCCGACACCGCCGCCGGGGCAGCTTCCCTACTCGCCGTCGCCGCAGCCGGCTGGCTTCTTTCCTGTGGAAGCGCGTGCGATTCCGCCGCACCTCGGCCTCGCGCTGAGCGAGGGGCCGTACGCGGACTCGCCCGCCTCGCCCGCAAGTGCAGGGAGTGCGCCCGAAGAGCGCAAGGCCGTGAGCCCTTCGCACGTCCTCCCCCCCAATTTTCGCGGTCCTATTCCACGCGAAGGCGACGCCGAGACCATCGCGCCGAGGCCGACGTGGATCCCGGCGTTTGAAGACGCCTCCCTCGGTCAGCTGCACAACTTTCCGCTGAACAAAAACGGCTGGCGCTACACTGCCGCCGGCCCCGCCGCCGAATGGCTGCCGACGACCGTCTACAAGACGCTGGAGCTGGCGCCAGAAGGCGTGCACTGGTCCTGGCAGGACCGCAGTGCATTTATGCGCATCAGCGACGATGCGATGGTCGTCGGCACCGACAAAGGCTACCGCAGTGTGCGGACCAACCTCGGCGTGCGCCATGGTGCATGGTACGTCGAGGTCGAGATTCTCGCGCCCGACGCGTCGAGCATGCCGTCCACGCCGATGCGCGACGGCCCCCATGCGCGCGTCGGTTTTGCGCGCCGCGAAGCGGGCCTCAATGCGCCGGTCGGCTGGGACGGGTACAGCTACGGCGTGCGCGACCAGAACGGCGCACGCGTCACTCTATCGCGTCCCAAGCCGTTTGGGCGTGCGTTTGGCCCCGGCGACGTAGTGGGCCTGTATATCCGCCTGCCGTCCGAATCGACCCCCCCGCCGAGCGGCACGGAGCACAGCATCCACCAGAATCGCGTTCCGATCCGGTACAAAGGCCAGCTCTATTTCGAGAGTCTCGAGTACCCTCCCTCGAAGGAGATGGAGGTACTCATGGACAGGAACCGGCGTGGTGAGACGCTGTGCAATGATGCCGACGGCGCGCCCAAGCCCGCCCCCCCTGGCAAGGCGGCTGACCGCGACGAGAAGCGCCCTGGCCAGGCGGGCCGTGCGAAGCGCGCTCCCCTGCGCGCCCTGCCCACGCTCTCGGGAAGCTGCATCGGGTTTACGGTGAATGGCGAGCCCCAAGGCATTGCCTTTACGGACCTGTATGACTTTCGTCCCCTCGCTGCTGCCGAGACCGCGCCGAAGAAGCGCGAGCGCAAACGCGGCGCGGATGGCGAAATTACCGCACACACCAGTGTCAGTGCGGTGCTACGCAGTCGGCTGAATGCGTACGACGACGGCTCCCTAGGCTACTACCCTATGGTCTCGTTGTATGGCGGTGCACGTGCGCGGCTCATTCCACGCGACTTTCGCTACCCCCCACCCCCCCACCTGGAGGATGTGCTTTGGAGCGCGAATGAGGCGCGTGGGGAGCCTACGCTCCATAAATCCCCAGCGCCGGCATGGCAGCCGTTTGCGGCGCGTTGGCGCGAGTGCGTCCAAGAATGGGAACGGCACGACCGCGCCGCGGACCGCGACGCGTCTAAAATCGTCGGCGCCAAGGAAGGGCCACATCTATCTAATTAACCAGACACGGTGCCAAGTATTCCCCCATGGTTGGCTGAACTTCTCTGTCAGGGTGACGCGTGCCTTATGCAAGAGATCAGCAGGACAACTTAACCGGCAGGAGGATCTGCAGCTGCTTGTATAAGCGGAACATGATTGGCCTATTATGCCTTTCTGAGGCCTTTTCGCCTAGTAACACCGGCCTACTGGGCCACAAAATGCGCATCCCGGCTGCATTATGCACTATATACCCATCCCGCAGGTTTTTTATCCACTTACGCCCAAGGTCAGGCATTTTACCGGCTTTCAGGACCGCGCCAAGGCACGCGCCACGGTGCTTGCCTTTGCAGAAATCGCGCGCGTCTGTCCTCTCACCGTCATCCCTTGTTTGTCCTGTCCACAGGGCTTTCCCTTCAACACCGTCTCCCATCATCCTCAACCCCTATCTGGGGCCCGTCTCTCTTTTCTAGATCACAATGGTCTTTTCTCCTGTCTTTAAGAGCTTTGTGCTTGCTGCGCTTACGCTGGCTGGTGTCGCTTCGGCCGCCAGCGGCAACTCGGTGAGCATTGTCGGCCACTCGGGTGTGAGTGCGCAGATGATGTTCCTCGGTGCCTCGGGCAAGGCCTACATCCTCGACAAGGTCGAGAACAACAAGGCCACCGTCAACGGCCACCCCGCCTGGGCCGTCGAGTACGACTACAACTCGAACAAGTACCGCGTCATGGATGTGCGCACCAACACCTTCTGCGCTGGTGGTGCCACCCTTGCCGACGGCCGCTGGCTCGTTACTGGTGGTAACAAGGCCGTTGGCCACGGCGGTGTCGATGCCAAGCCCGGCAACAAGCCCTACGACTCGTACAACGGTGGCCACGCCCTCCGTTTCCTTTCGCCCTGCTCGGACGAGTCGTGCGAGTGGGTCGACAAGAACTCGAACCAGCTCGAGAAGGAGCGCTGGTACCCCACCGTCGAGCCCCTCGGCGATGGTAGCGTTGCCATCATTGGTGGTATGCGCGATGGTGGCTACGTTCCCTCGAAGGGCTCGAACGAGCCTACCCTCGAGTACTACCCCCGCAAGGGCGACGGCAAGTCGGTGTACGTCGACTTCCTCGACCGCACCGTGCCTCTTTCGCTCTACCCGCACACGTTCCTGATGGGCAACGGTGAGCTGTTCATGCAGGCCAACCGCGAGGCCATCCTCTGGAACTGGAACCGCAACAGCGAGACCCGTCTGCCCAACATCCCCAAGGCCCCGCGTGTGTACCCCGCGAGCGGTGGTGCGGTGCTCCTTCCCCTGACCCCCAACAACAACTACCGCGAGACGGTGCTCTTCTGTGGTGGTATGGCCATGAACAACCGCCAGTGGGGTAATGAGGGCGGTCCCTCGGTGATGGTCACGGAGCGCGACGCGAGCCAGTCGTGCGAGCAGATCTCGCCCATGACCAGCAACCCCCAGTGGCAGTCGGTCGACGACGTGCCCGAGGCGCGCTCGATGGGCCAGTTCATCACCCTGCCCAACGGCAAGATCTGGTTCGGCAACGGTATCGCGACCGGTACCGCCGGCTACACCAACAACCCTAACGCTGCTGGTAAGCCCGTCGGTAACTCGTTCGGCGACAACCCCGTGCGCAACCACTACCTCTACGACCCGCACAAGCCCGCTGGTCAGCGCTGGTCGCACGTCGGCACGGCTCGCGTCGGCCGTCTCTACCACTCGTCGGCCACGCTGCTGCCCGACTCGTCGATTCTGATTGCCGGTTCGAACCCCAACATGGACTACACGGACAATGAGAAGTTCAACACCGAGTACCGCGTGGAGCGCTGGTACCCCGACTTTTACAACCAGGACCGTCCTTCGCGCAAGGACCTTCCGAGCCACTTCAAGTACGGTGGTAAGGGCTTCACCGTGCACCTCAACAACAACAACGAGGCCAGCAATGCCAAGGTCGTGCTGATCCGCACTGGTTTCTCGACCCACGCCATGAACATGGGTCAGCGCATGCTGGAACTGCGCGCCAAGGCTTCGGGCAGCGACCTGCACGTCGCGCAGATGCCTTCGAACCCCAACCTCTTCCCCCCGGGCCCTGCGCTGGCGTTTGTGGTCGTCAACGGTGTTCCCTCGCAGGGCAAGTTTGTCACCGTCGGCAACGGCCAGATTGGTGACCAGCCTACCCACCCGGACACCAACCTCTAAGCAGATCGTCATACTCGCGGTCGCCTGGATGCCACCGCTTACTTCTCCTATCTTCGATAGTTCCCATACTTGGATGGACCTTGGATTTTCGCACTATTTCGCAGCCTTGTCATCAATCACAATGTTCTTCTCCGTCAAGCCGCCCTCGGACTCGGGGGGGATGAGCTCAAAGGGCTTGGCACGCTGCACCAGCATCTTTTTCACGTCATCCACCACGTCGCCCTGGATGTGGATCTCGTCGATGCCGGGGTGCTGCACACTCTGCGTGACCGACGCGCCAGTCGCGAAGCGCGAGCTGAGACTGGGGTCAGTGGGGACACGTACCCTTTTGCGATCACCTTGAGCTGCGGAAGCGGAGGCGAAAAGAGGTGCAGGCCGTGGATACACGTAATGACCTTGCGCTTTGTCCGCGCGACACGCGACAGGACAATCTTGGAGGCCTGAGTAAGTAGCGACGACGTACCGCGAGCTGTGCACGCTCCTTTTCGGCCTTGGCCTCGGCCTTGCGCTCGCGCTTCGCACTATCGCGCTCCAGCGACTCGACCTGCTCGGTGGTGAGCGACTTGAGCTTGTCCGTGAGCGCCTCTTCAGAGTACAGCTGCGCAAAGAGAGCGGGGTCCTTGGCCTCCAGGTTCGCCTTGCACTTGGTCAATGACGAGCCATATTCGCAGTACTCGTACGGGAACGAGCAAATCTCGCAGTACTTGACCTCGCGCGCAGGCACGCTCTGCGGCGCCTCGGCGGAAGCTGCCTCGACTTCGCTCATCCTCACGGTCGCACGACGAGCGCTCGGAGCCTATCACGTGACTATGGGGCTGCCAGGCGTCCGAGCGCGGCGAGCGCGGTGCGGAAGCGGTCGATATTGTAGTCCTAGGGTTAGTTCAGGGCACGTACCAAGATGCCGAGGTTGTGTACGTGTACGCTCGTACGCACGGTCGCGAGGAGTGCGAGGTGGTTGTCTAGTTGCCAAAACGCGACCGAGGTATCGGAGCCGAGGCGCACGACGCTCGCCGACCATTTGCGCGTGGCTTTCGCGCCGGACGTCTGGGCAACGTCCGAGTAGAGAGCCGAAAACTGGCTGAGGAACTTGATATATTCAAACATCACATCGAAGAGAGGGAGGTCAAAAGGCGAAGTGTCGCACCCGATAAATGTGCGGCTCGGCACGTCAAAGATGTAGGCCTTTTCGAGGAGGCACGACGCACAGAGGCTGTTGCACGCCGACTCGATCGCATCGTGCAGGCTTACGAGATGCTCCGAACCGTCGGGCTCGGCGTCGGTCGTCCGCGAGGTGTCAGCGCCCCCCTCGTTCTGCATCAGCCGCTGCTGAATGCGCGAGAAAGCCACAAAGACGCTCGAGTCAAAGACAGAGGTGAGGTGGAAGCGGATATTCACCTCCGTGTCCAGCTGCACCGGCTCGCCCGACGGCCCGTGGAACTCGTGCGAAGAGTCGATCAGCTCCTCGTACACGCGTTGCTCGATATCGCGTTGCGTATCGTATTTGTAGTCGTCGCTCAGGCCGTCCACCTTGTTGATAAAGACGTGAAAGTGGATGCTCGGGCTATTCTTGTAGGCGACAAGGATCACCTGGTTCAGCTTGGAGAGCACGTCAAAGTAGTCGTCCTGGGCGTCGACCACAAAGATGATCGCGCTCACCTCGGCCCAAGGGATCTCCACGGCGCTCTCTGCGGGTGGCGCGACGCCGGTGCTGTGTGTGCCTGCAGAAAACTGCTGCAGCGCACTACCCGGTATATCCCAAATTTCCAGCTTCTGGAAGGTCTTGACATCCAGCTTCTGTGTGCGTGTCGTCGGTGCCAAGAACAGGGTATCGTTGGGCTGGTAGGATTGGTATACGACTTTGCATAGACTTGATTTGCCTGCGCGGCGGGGACCCAGCAGCAATACCTTGCGCCGCGTCCCTGTGCGTGACGCAGTGTCGCCACTCTGTGGCCGCGAGCCTGGCGAAGCCATAGGGGGCACGTCGATAGGAGCGCAGGCAAGCGTGGCGCTAGGGTGACCAGTATGACTAAACAATCCCCGTGCGGGGCGCGCGGCTATGGCGGCGCGTGCGCCGTGGCGCGGTTCATCTCGTCGGCGAGCGCGCTTTTCAGTGCGAGAAAGCGGTCGAGGAGCGAGGTATTCTCGGTGCGCAGCTCCTTGTTTTGCCGCGTGAGCATGTCGAGCTCGAGCGTCTGTGTCGCGAGTTCGTCTTGTAGGTGCTGCGTAAGGAGCGCGACCTACCTCGATCGCCTCGTTCTTCGCCTCCAGCAGCGCGCGGAGGTCGGTGAGCTGCGTGTGCTGCACGCGCGCCGTGTCGCGCGTCTTTTCGTGCTCGCGCTGGTGCCGGTGGAGGGTATAGGCCGCCTCGGCGGCGCTCTGGGTCTGGGCCGTGTGGCTGCGCCGCAGCTCAACATTCTCCATGCGTAGATCCGATACCTGGTGCTCGAGCTGTGCGAGTGCATCGTGCCTATGTGAGGCGTGCAAACCTACCCCTCGCCGCCCCTGCGCGGGCGGAACGCGTGCCCTTGGCGCTGGACGTAGTCCGTCGCGGCGTGGACTGTGTCAGTCGCGCCACCTACACTCTGCAACAAAGGGCAGCCATGCGCGCTCGCGCGCGTCGCGCTGCGCGAGTCGGTCGGCAATCGCCTCGACCTCCATACGCGGCGCACGGAGCACGTTGCCAGCGCGGGCCATGTGCAATTATTTCCCATGTCCGGCGGGCGATCCCTGGCCGAGTTCGGGCCTGGGCTGCTCGTGTGACGATTGCGATCATGGCGACGCGCAAAAAGGTCCTGCTCAAGGTACGTAGGGTGTATGCATGTCCTGGACTCGTCTAACACATTCGGCGTATGCCGTCTGTACAGGTTATCGTACGTATTTCTCTCGGCTGACGCAGATTTTGGGCGATTCGGGGTAGGTCTCTCTCGGCTAACGCAGTGTCGGCAAGACCTCGCTGATGAACCAATGTATGTGCCGTGGCTGACCCAGATGTCAACAAGCGCTTCTCGGCTGCGTACAAGGCGACGATTGGTGCTGATTTCCTCACGCGCGAGGTGATGGTCGACGGCCGCCTGGTCACGATGCAGCTCTGGGACACCGCTGGCCAGGAGCGCTTCCAGTCGCTGGGTGTGGCGTTTTATCGTGGTGCCGACTGCTGTGTGCTTGTGTACGACGTAAACAACCCCAAGTCGTTCGAGACGCTGGACAGCTGGCGCGACGAGTTCCTGATCCAGGCGAGCCCCCACGACCCCGACAACTTCCCGTTCGTGGTGCTCGGCAACAAGATCGATATGGAGGAGAGCAAGCGTGTCGTCTCGCAGAAGCGCGCGATGACCTGGTGCCAGAGCAAAGGCAACATTCCTTACTTTGAGACTTCGGCCAAGGAGGCGATCAACGTCGAGCAGGCGTTCCAGACCATTGCCAAGAATGCGCTGCAGCAGGAGGCCGAGGCGGAGCTCTACGCCGACTACCCTGACCCGATCAGGATCGACTCGGCGAACCCTCGGTCATCGGGGTGCAACTGCTAACGTTTGTACAAGAGATACTATGAAAGGCCAGCAGCTTTCTTGACCTCGTCGGCAAACGACAGCCCGTCGTCCTCCGGCGCGGCGTTCGTCTCGCCCACTTCCCAGCGACGGAGGCCAAGGACGCGCACGCTCTCGCGCGCGCCGCCCATGGTCTCGGCCCACTTTTGTAGCGCATCGTTCACCGTGCCGCCCGAGGCACTATCGTCGAGGCCGGCGCTCGGCAGGAGCATCGCAAAGGGCTGCGCAAGCAACGCGGTGCTCAGCTCGTCGCCCGAAGCCGCATCGCTAGCCTCGATAGACGTAGTGGGGAAGCCCGCAGCCTGGCGCGCCAAGGAGCGCAGCAGCGCACGCGATGCGGACAGCACCGGGTCGTTGGCGCCCGCGTGCTGCGCGGCCTCTGCGACGCGGCCCGCGAAGCGCACGAGGAGCAGCGATGCAACGCGGCCGCTTGCAAATGTCGCCTGCGTCGGCGCCTGTGGCGCCGCGACCGACGCGCCAGTGCCGTGGGCAAAAGAGCCGGTGCCGAGGCGCTCCTGCCCCTCGGGCGCAAAGACAGCCGCGACGCGCGTCAGGGCGATCTTTTCGCCGAGGCGCGCAACGACCTCGGTGATCGCTGCGCGCACCGTGCGCACGTCGCCTGCCTCGGCGCCCTGGTCGTAGGGCATGAGCGGGCAGTCGAGGAGCGTCTCGGCGGAAATCTCCTGGACCAGCTCCGAGCTCGTGGTCTCGGCAAAGACGGGGTACCACGCCGCAGTGTGCGCAATGTCGCGCACGAGCGCGCCAAACAGCTCGTTGCGCGCCACAAAGTCCGTCTCGCAGTTCAGCTCGACGATCGCCGCGCGGCCCGCGGCGGTCTGCAGGCCGTCGCTAAGCGTGCACAGGCCGACGGTTCCCTCCGAGGTGGTGCGCGATGCGACCTTTGCGGCGCGCTTCGCGCCCTCTTCCTTGCGGTTCTCTTCGAGCCACGCAACGGCGGCCGGCACGGAGTCCGTGTCCGGCGCGCTCGCCTCGCGTGACGCGACAAGCGCCTCGCGCGCCTTGATCAGCGATGTGCCTGGCACCTGGCGGCGCAGCTCCGCAATCGCCTGGATCGACGGGCGCGCAGGCTCCAACGCGGGGCGCGACGTGCTCAGCGCACGCACGCCCACTCGAGCAATTCTTCCGAGCATCGGCAGGAGAACCTCCACGTGGCATTCCCGTCGTTGTCCTTCGCCCCGATCTTTGCGCGTGCGCGATGAGCGACGCAGCGAACCTGGAGCGGCTGAGCGAGGCGCAGAAGCTGATCGCCAAATGGTGTCAGCCCGGCGCGCTCGCGCTGCCGGATATCAAGGCGCGGCTACGTACGTATTTCTGCTGACCCAGCGCCGCGCGATGCGCCGTACGAAGAGCATACCCAGGCCGACGACCCCTGGGCGTCGTTTAGCGTGCTGCGGCGCCTGCCGATTCCCAGCAGCGTCTTTGAGACGATCACGAGCCGCGCGCCTGTGGCAACACTTGCGCTCTTTCCTGCGATCGGCCGCGCGTGCATCACGGTGGAGAACAGGGTGTACTTGTGGGACTATGCCAACGGCCAAACCGCGTTCGAGTACCACCAGCTGCCCGAGGACGAGGTCGTGCTGTCTGTCGGCCTGATTTCCGCAAAGCCCAACGTGTTTATTCCCGAGATTAAGCACGTCCTGGTGCTCTCTACCGGCCCGAATGCCCTCGAAGGCAAGCGCGTGTCGCTCCTCGGCGTCGAGCTGACCTCCCGGCCGGGCAGCAGCAGCGGCGTGAAGTTGTACGAGACGGCGATGAGCGCGAATACGAATGGCGTCGCGATGCGCGATATCCAAGGTACTGACGGCGGCCGCGTGTTTTGCGTCGGCAGCGACCACTGCGTCTACGAGCTGGTGTACCAGGCGAACGAGGGGTGGTTTAGCTCGCGGTGCTACCTGTACAATGTGACGCTGCCGCGCCTCTCGAATCTCGTCCCGTCCTTCTTCAAGTCGGAGAAGAAGCTCAACTTTTTGACGATCGACTCGCAGCGGAATCTGCTCTACGTCCTGCGCCAGGGCGACCAGATCGACGTCTACTCGCTGCCCTCGAAAGACTCGTCGCGCGCGCCGGTGCACACCGGCAGCATGTACGGCGTCACGCACCAGGCCGGCCTCTTGCACTCCCAGCAAGAAGTCGGCCAGATTGTGTGGCTCGGCGCGACGGAGGCGGATGCGCGGACGAACGTATGCCTCGTCGCCGTCACCGAAAAAGGCTATCGTATCTACTTTGACGATTTCCAGCGCCGCAGCTGGGCACAGCTCGCGGTGCGCATCCCCCCGGGCGCGCCGCGGCCGCCGTCCACGATGCCGCTCCTCGGCGGACTCAGGCTGAACGCGCCGCCGCAGACGTCGACGTTGCGCAAGGCGACGAGCGCGCTGTACTCCAACGGCCTCTTCCTCGAGGCGTTTACCTCGCCGGACGCCGGCTCGCAGCTCTACGGCATCTCCACCGG
Source organism: Malassezia japonica (assembly GCF_029542785.1). Taxonomy (NCBI): domain Eukaryota; kingdom Fungi; phylum Basidiomycota; class Malasseziomycetes; order Malasseziales; family Malasseziaceae; genus Malassezia; species Malassezia japonica. Next base: position 664,969 of record NC_083373.1, on the reverse strand, counting down.
AACGACCGCCGCGGCGTACGCCGCGAGCGGCGTCGCTGGAAGTGCGTGGCAGGAGAGCGCGACGCTCATCAGCCTCGGCCAAGGTGCCTCGGCGCCGGTCCTGGCCGAGGTCGACGCGGCGGCCGCGCGGCGCCGCGTCAGCGAGGCGAACGGCGCGACGACGCGCCCGTGCGCCGCGGAAAACCTCGGCGCGCCCCGCGTCTTTCTCGTGCTCGACTCAAACGGCCTCACCGAGGTCGTGGAGCGGCGCCCGGCCGACATCCTTGCGAGTCTGCTGAGCGGCAGCGTCGGCGGCGGCAATGCCGCGTCGACCGCGCCGCCGATCCTCGACTTCTTCAACCGGTACGGCTCGATCGAGGCGTCGATGACGGCGCTGGCGATTGCCGCGGGCAACACCAACCTCGTGACGCTGCCCGGCCACCTCGGCGCGCTCGACCTGCGCAGTCTCTCGGACCAGGTGCAGGCGCAGGCGATCCGCGTCTTTTTCGGCCCGCTTGGCTCGTGGCCGGCCGACTCGCGCATGCCCACGACGCTTGTCTCGTCCAAGTCGTCGCGCTACGAGGCGCTGGCATACTACCTCGCGTGCCTCGTGCGTGCGATCTGGGCGCAAAAGCTCGTGCCGGATGGCTGGCTCGAGACGAAGCCCAAGACGGTGCCGAACCCCCTCGTGAGCCAGGGGCTGCTGACGGCCGCGCTGCGCGAGCTCGGGCCGCTCGTGGCCTTTATGCAGCGGCACTCGCAGCTCTTTGAGCTCGGCCCGACGAACGACGCGCCGCTCGTGCCGAACGCCGCGTCGCAGCAGTCCGAGCGTCAGGACTTTGAGCGCCTGCGTGCGCTGGCCGAGCGCGCGAGCGAGGCGTGCCAGTTTGTGCTCTTCCTCGCCGACCACAACCTCGCGACGATCGTGCAGAGCGTCTCGAGCGAGGTACGCGCCAAGCTGCAAGGCCTGCGCTTTGGCGACCTTGTGTCGACCGTCGAAGGGCGCAACGTCGCCAACGAGCTCGTCAACGCGCTCATCGAGTCGCAGAGCGGCGCGCGTGCGAGTGTCGACGCGATCGCCGACGCGCTCCAGGTGCGTTGCGCGAGCTTCTGCAGTGCAGACGACGTGCGCCGGTACAAGGCGTCCGAATGCCTGCGCAACGCGGTCGAGACCGACCTGCTTCTGCGCCAGGAGCACACGGCTGCGTCGGCGCCGGACGACGACCGCCGCCGTGCCATCGACGAGGACCTGCAGCTGAGTCTGCGCCTGCTGCTGGCCAGCGCCGCACAGCTTCCGCTCGAGAAGCTGACGCAGGTGTGCACCACCTATGCGCAGCTCAAGTTTACGCGCGGCGTCATTACGCTTGCACTTGCCTGCGCGCGGGCCTCGGACGTGGCCGGCGCAGCGGTTGCCTACCGCGCGGACGGCTGCCCTGAGGAGACGTCGAGCCGCCGCACGGTCTACGAGCAGCGCCGTGCGATGTACGAGCGCGTCCTGGATGCGCTCCAGGCACTGGATACCGAGCTGGACGCCGCGAGCAACACCTTGGCAGGTTCCAAGGACGCCGCCATGCGCGCGCGCCTCGAGCAGGTCGAAGGCCAGCGCGCCGAGGCCTATGCGCTCGCGACGCAGTCCGACGACCCCCTCTTCCACGAGGAGCTGTATACGTGGCTGATTGAGCGCGGTCTCACGAGCCAGCTGCTCGAGCTGCGCACGCCGTTCCTCGAGGAGTTCTTGCAGGGCACGCCTGTCCTGCTCGGCGGCGCGCCGTACGAGGTGTACGTGCGCCGCCTGCGCGACCTGCTGTGGCAGCTGCACGTGCGCAACGGCGCCTTCTTTGCCGCGGCACAGACCCTGGACGAGCTGGCGCACGCAGATGTGTTTGCGCTGCGCCTGCACGAGCGCATCGAGTACCTCGCGCTCGCCGTCGGCAACGCCAAGTCGGTGCGCCCGACGGCGCACGAGGCGCAAGAGGTGATTGCGTTTGCGACCCAGGTCGAGGAGGACCTCGAGGTCGCACAGGTGCAGGCCAAGATCCTCGGCGCGCTCCTGCCTATGGACACGCTCGACCTGGACGAGGAGGAGCGTGCGCGCCGCTCGGCCGTCCTCGCGGCGCTCGACAGCGAGCTCCTCGACATCACGGCGCTGTACAAAGAGGCCGCGCAGCCGTTTGCACTGCTCGAGCAGCAGCTGCTCATCCTGCACACCGCGCAGTACCAGGACGCGAACCTCGTCGCGGATATCTGGGAGGCGCTCTTTGCGCGCGAGCACAATGCGAGCGACGCAGAGCATGCGCACCAGGCGATCGCCGCGCTCGTCACGGACATGTACGCGCGCCTCGGCGCGTCAGAAATCGCGTGCCCGGTCGACTTGCTTCTTGCGCGCCTCGAGCAGTACGCATACGACACGTCGATGGCCATTGCCGGAAGCGCTACGCCGTCGGTGCTCAACTGGGGCTCGTTTGCGACGCTGAACGCGTCGCCGATCGCCATCGGCTGGGCGCCGCTCGTGCTCCTGCAGGCGGGCGCCCCACCGGAGGCCATCTTTGACGTGCTCCAGGCGCTCATCGCCACCGCGCCGCCGCCGTGGAACACGACCGCCGGGCTTGGCTTCCTCCTGCCGGACGCCGTGGCGTACCTCGCGCAGTGGCTCAGCGAGGCGCTCGCCGCGCCGGACTCGCGCGCGATCTACTTCCCGGCACACCGCGTGGACGAGGCCGCGAACGACTACGTGCTCAAACTCAACACGCGCAAATTCCAGCGCCCAGACGACGACCTCGACCGCCGCGTCGAGCAGCTCCACACGGTCCTGCAGCGCATCCAGCGCGCGTTTTAGCCCGTAGTTTTCCCGATCATCGGGCAACCATGCGCCGCGCCGTCGTGAGCTACGAAGACCTGCCGCACGACGCTGCAGCCGTGCAGCATGCTGCGACAGAGGCTGTGGCCGAAGCGGGGGTAAAAAAGCGGCGGAAAACGAACGAGGGGGGAGAGAAGCGATACCATGGGCCGCACTGGGACGAGCAGGGGCCGACGTCGTCCAAGGCCGCGCCGGCTTGGTCGCAGCTGGAGGCGGACGACATTCTCGACTCGGACGACGCGGTGGTCGCGTCGCCAACGATGGACGACTCTCCATTTCTTGAAAGCGTCGAGGTGCCGAGTGGAGCGGCGCTCATGTCGCGGGACGTATGGGACGACCAGTTCTTGCTGGACGCCTGGAACGCCGCCGAAGAAGAGTACGCTGCGTTTCACCGGCGGCGCTCGGACGCTCTTGACGAGGAAGAGGAGGAAGAGAAGGAGGGACTATGGTACAGTCTTCCGACCGAGGACGAGCAGGCGCGTGGAACATGGGAGGACGAAGAGGACGACGACGAATACGACAATGGCGACCACGACGATAGCGACAACGATACCTATACCCCCGGCTGGAAGGCCGCACAGCGCATCGTCGCCGCGACGCCCAATTCGATTGGCGCATCGTCTTCTACGCCGGCACCCTCCGCCGTCCCACCTGCGCCGTCGCTTGCCCTGCCTGCCGGCGTCGCAGCGAGCGATACGCTCCAGAGCCTCGTCATGGCTTGGTACTATACGGGCTACTACACGGCCCTCTACCAGCGGGAACAAGAAGCGAGTTCACTGTCATGAGTTTGTAGCACGTACCACATGCGAAGCTTGCATAAAGTACATGGCCGTCTCAAATGCGAGAAGCGCGCCCGCATTCGTCGGAAAGGCGCGCAGTGCGCAGGTCAAATAACCGGTATATATGCGACGGAGGCGCCACGGCAGTCCCAGCAGTCCGCGCTCGCGGGCCGACTGGTCCGGCGGCGTCCACAGCTCGAGCGCGGCTTGCACCATACCCCGTACGCCGCTGGGGTACTTGGGGTTGTATAGTGAGTCGGCCATCATGCGGTTCTTGACCACATCAGCCGGATAGGCCGTGAACCAAAACACCTCTGCCGCGAGGCCGCCGGAGAAGAAGGTGACACTCGCCGACGACAGCGCCCATGCGTACCAAACTGCCGCGTTGCTACGCAGCGGCTCGGCCAGCGCAGAGAGCTTCTCCTGGAAGTATTGGTACGAGCCAAACATTGCGCCAAAGCTCGTGCGGAACCACAGCGTAGCAGGCAGCGCATGCCACAGGCCACGCACGCCCGAGTGCTTGATAATCTGGCGCATGCAGTCGTACGAGCTCTTGAACTCGACCTCGGCGACCTTGGCCGTGCTGGCGTGGCGCAGCTGGATGCGCTGCTTCTGCATCTGGAGCTTGGTCTTGAGGAGCTCGACCGGGGTCGTCGCCAGCGAGTTGGTCCACCCCGCGCCGACGCCTGCGAGCGTCTGGTAGCCCAGCGGAAGACCTGGCGCGCCGGTGCCCGGCTCCTTTTTCAGGATGTACCGGGCGATATACGTGCGGTAGGTGTGCAGCGAGCCGAGCAGGATCGAGTCAGTAAACATCCATCCAACTGCGGGCGGAAAACATCCTTTGTACACGCCAAGAATACCCTCTGTTCGGACAATGGACCGCACGCACTCCAGCATGCCATTGTATGTGCCCGGCGGGGAGCATTGCAGGCGGACCTTTACTGTATCCTGCGTTAGCTCCTACACTATGCATCGCTACCTACAAACGGATGCCCGACCGCGAGTTTTGTCAGGCCGGACACGGTCCCCCCCACAAAGCCCTTCGCACGTTCCAGCAGCTCATTCCGCTGCGGCTCTCCAGTCGGCGGAGGCATTGAGACAGACCAGCGCTGGCGCTAATTTCACGTGACAATCAATTATCTAGACGACAGCCTATCATTAAACGATGACGTCATTTCACCAGCAAGGTAAAATCATTTTGCAGCCGGCTGAGCGACTTCGCGTAACCATGCGCTGAGCTGGAACCGGTGTGGAACGAGACGTGCTGCGGCAAGAAACGCATCGAGCATAAACCAGACGCACGCCTACCAAAATTTTCTACATAGAAATGGTATACTAGTGCAAACTTGGCAAGGTGGTCCGAGCACCCTCCCCGCACAGTGTCATTGGAGATGGCTAGTAGTATGGTTGCAGCCAAGGGAGTTGCCCAGCGGATTCTACAGCGCGTAAACACGCAGTAAGCGTTCGCTCTTGCAGGGTATCTTCATCCATAGCCCACATCGCATCCAACTCCTTGCACGAGACAGTAGGGGTGGGAGCATCCGTGGGCGAGTACGCCGACGCGCGCGCTGCCGTCAGACGCAAGCGCGAAAAAGAGAAAAAGCAGATCGACGACAACGTATCGGCCGCATGTTGGGATTCAATAAAGCGGTCCGTAGCGAGGCGCGTGCCGGGAAAATCGTAGCGATACGTTGGGAAAGCGACATCAGACATTTGCACCGTCGAATCGGGTGTAGGCGACGTCTGCATAGACATCGTCATGTGCGGAGGGAGTGCAAGCGATGCCGTGGTCGGCTTGGGGTTACCAGCAAGGCTGCTCAACGGCATCGGCACCCTCGGCGGCGAGCTTAACATCGGCGCGACCTCGATGTTTCCGCGCGAAAGGGATTGAGTCATGGCCGGGTCCTTGCAGGAAAGTAGTCGGTGCATTCCCTCTTCCTCTCCTTCGGGACCCTGCTCATGATACTACTGATCGCTGGCCAGGCCTGCGACGCCGCATCCTCCTCCGCCCGCGCGCGCTTCCTGGAATTGGGTTGTGGTAGGTTATGCAGCGACTTCACCGCTCCTTCTGCGAAGCGGTGAAGCGTTGGGGGAGTCTGTATGGGCATACCGTAGGGTACCCCGTTCTCCCCTGCTTCCTATACAAGACAGTCAAGAGGAAGCCGAGTGGAAATCACGAGATGCCCGCGCAAGAACGCCTGGCTGCATGGCGCCGCATAATTGAGTAATTAAAAAACACTTTTCTAATTTAGCCTGTGTCATTTCGCCGGTGTGCCAAGTGGGGGCCGCGATTGTCCGCGTTACGTCATAGCCTCCACCTCATACCGCGCCACAACCCCCGATGGATTCGCGCCGCACAGGCCAGGCGCCGCGGCTCTCGCTGGGTACGCCGTACCGGAGAAAGGAGAGTGCGCCTGTCGGAGGGCCAGAACAGTCTGGAGAGGCAGCTGTGCGTGCCACAGACACGGATGCTCTTTTTTCGCGCATTTCTGCGGTGCAAGCCGGCTATGTAGCGCCGGATGCCTATGCTGCGCTCTTTGTTGCGGGACAGGACGCGCCTAGCCGGCGTCCGCTGCTCATCAATATCGGCACGGCGCTGAGGAGTGGCGAAGTGGATGCGCGGGTGCATGCGTTTCTCCTGAGCGCATCGCTCCAAATCCCGAGCGACGAAAAGCAAGTCCCAGGCGTGCAGATCCTGAGCCTCGGCGCGGGAAGCGACACGCGATTCTGGCGCCTGAGCGAGTCAGACGTACGTACACCGAGTCTCACGCAGAAAAATCTAGCGGCGCGTGTCCAGCGTTACGTCGAGGTCGACTATGCGCAGATCACCGCGAACAAGGCGAGCGCGATACGCAAGCACGACGAGCTGCGCGCGCCTTTGGGCACGCTAAAAGAGAGCGAGAATGAGTCCGAGATTCATTCGGCGACCTATGCTCTCCTCGCAGAAGATTTGCATACTTTGGGCGGCGAGGCGCCCACGGCCGGCATGGACCGGCTCCTAGCGCAGCTCGATCCGAACGTGCCGACACTGCTGCTCTGGGAGTGTGTCTTGGCCTACATGGATCCGAGTGCCGCGAACCGATTTCTGGAGCGGCTTTTTTCCTACTTTCCGCACGTCGCTATTCTTTGTTACGACATGTGCATCAGCGGCGATCATGCCGAGCCCGACGCGCCGCCAGACCGGTTTGGACGCATGATGCTCCAAAACCTCTCTGCACGTCGTTTAGAGCTGCCAGGCGCGCGTAAGTACACGACGCCGGCCTCGTACGCGGACCGATTCCAGCGTCTCTTGCAAGCCGCGCACGAAAACGGCGCGATCCACAGCGACGCCTACTCGCTACGCCACGTGTGGTTGGCGCTCGACGGGGCCGAGCGCCACCGCTTGTCACGCTTGGAAGGACTGGACGAGGTGGAAGAGCTCGAGATGCTCTTGGGACATTACTGTATGAGCTGGGCCGAACGAATCCTATAGAACCTAGTCGTGCCCCGCACCACGCCCGCGCTTCTTGCGCCGCCGTGATGTTTGCTGTGCGGTGGGCTCAGAGGACGGCGGCGGCGCAGGCGCAGCTTGCGGCTCGCGCGCCTTGGGCTTTTTCTTGCTGAGCGGATTCGGCTCCTTGGCCCGCTTGCGCTTGACCGGCTTGGGCGCCTCTTCTGCCGCTTCCTGCTCGCCTTCCTCCTCTTCGCCCGCCTTTTCCAGAAGACGGCGCTCGGCGGGCGAGATCGCCGACTTGTCCGACTCCATGTGCGCAATGTGCCGCTCGGTCAACGAACTCATCGGCTCGAGCACCAGCACGCTCTGTGTATAATGCAGGATGGGCAGGCCCGGGACGACGCGGCGGCGCATGCGGCGCACAATCGGGTCGTCGGCTGCGAGCACGTACCGGTGCTTGTTTGCAGGGCCGATCACCTCTTCCAGGCACGTTCCCGGCTCGAGCGCGTCCTTGTGGTTGCACTTGCGGCGCTCCCACTCCTTTGCGAGCGAGACGGTCTGCTTCGCCCGCCCTTTGTCCTCAGGCTGGGCCTCTTTTTCGGCATTGTAGAGCGCCACCATGCAGCACTGCGTAATCATCGGCTTCACCTTGGCCGCGTGGAGCGCATTTTGGATCTGGCGCATCGGGTCCTCGACCTTGTATCGCACGAGCGACTCGGCAAAGGTATTGTCGACTGAATTAGCATAAACACGTACTCAGCACCTGGAATGGCTCGCGAAAGCCAAAGTGCATCACATACTGGTGCACCAAACGGCGATAGGACTTGGCACGCTTCTGACGCATGGTGGCCGAACCAAATTTTTTGGAAGCCACGTGGAGCTCAAGAACACGCGATTCGGCCGCGCGCCGGTTTCCCTGATGGCGCGTCCCAGCGAGGCGAGGAGCGGTGCGGAGTACGACGTGCTAATTGTGGGAGCGGGTATTGCGGGTGCGCCGCTAGCAGCGTCGCTGGGCCGTGCCGGCCGGCGTGTCTTGCTGCTGGAGCGCGACTTGGCAGAGCCTGACCGTATTGTGGGCGAGCTTCTCCAGCCCGGCGGCGTGCGTGCGCTGCAGCTCCTAGAGCTCGACGGTGCGCTGAAGGACATTGACGCGATTCCCGTGGAAGGTTACTGCATTTTTATGGGCTCGGACGAGTCGGTGAAAATCCAGTACCCCACCGTTCCAGAGCTGCCTTCGCACTATGGACGCAGCGAGCCGCTCGGCGCCGAGTTTCACTACGAGGGCCGCAGCTTCCATTATGGCCGCTTTGTTATGGCCTTGCGCGAGCTCGCACGTCGCGCGCCGAATGTGACCATCGTCCAGGCTACAGTCCAGGACCTACTCCACGGCCCCGACGGCGGCGTAATCGGCGTGCAGACCGGGGGCGAGGCGGCGCAGACGTACCATGCCAAGGTCACGGTCGTTGCCGACGGCTGCTTCTCCAAGTTCCGCAAGACGTACGGAGGGTCATACAAGCCCGAGGTCCGCTCCAACTTTGTCGGCCTCGAGCTGCCGCCGGATGTCGCCGTGGCCAAACGCCATGGCCACGTTATCCTGAACAAGACCAAGGCCAAGAAAGGCGCGCGGGCGGTGGGCCCGGTGCTGGTGTACCAGATCGGCTCGGATGCGACGCGTATCCTGATCGACGTGCCGGGCCCGACGCTCCCCTCGCTGCAGTCGGGCGCGCTGCACAGCTACCTGGAGCACGATATTGCGCCCCAGCTCCCGGGCAAGATCGGCCCCGCGCTCGTGGCCGAGCTCGCAAAAGGCGTGCGCCCGCGCAGCATGCCCAACAACTTCCTCCCGCCGAGTGTCCAAGGCCAGGGTGCGCACCAGCGGGGCCTGATCGTCGTCGGCGACGCGATGAACATGCGCCATCCGCTGACGGGCGGCGGCATGACGGTCGCGCTGTGGGACGCGGCGTACCTTGCGCATATCCTCGGTACCGGCTCCTGGTCGCCGTTGGATGGCACGCCGTACGCGTTCGACATTCCCACGACCGCACGCGACCTGCACGACTGGTCCGCGATCATGCCGGTGCTGCGTACGTGGCACTGGCAGCGCAAAAAGCTCGCGAGCGTCATTAATGTGCTCGCACAGGCATTGTACAGCCTATTTGGAACGCCGAACGACAACCTGACCGTGCTGCGTCTCGGGTGCTTCCGCTACTTTGAGTGCGGCGGCGACTGTGTGCGCTGCCCGATCAGCCTCCTGGGCGGCCTCGCGCCGGATCCCTGGTTGCTCGTCTTTCACTTTTTTTCCGTGGCCGTCTACAGCATCCAGCTCTTGTTCCAGGGCAGATTGGAGGCAGGGCGCGACCGCAAAGCCGTCCCCCCGCCGTGGAGCGCCTACCCTGGCCTCGTCTGGCGCGCGGTGGTCGTGCTGTACTATGCATGCATCGTTATTTTCCCGGTCCTTATCACGGAGCTACAGCTTAACCTCGCAGGCTCGAGGAATCCGCTTCTATGGAAGCTCACTGCGCTCGCCGCGCTGCTCGTCGCCGCCGGCGCGCTCTACGTCCATAGCTAGCCGACCCCGATACCCTTCACCCCTCTGGCCACGTGACTTTCTCAGCGGCGGCGCCGCGGCGATCGATCCGCGCCTTTCCCTACGGTCACCACTATGGCTTTCCTCGGTTTCCGCGCGTACCCTACCCCCATCCTGAAGCCCCTGTGGCCCTTCTTTGCCTCGTCGGCCATTGTCTACTTCGTGGTCGCCAAGCTCCAGTACTCGGGCGTCCGCTCGCCGGAGTACGCCAAGGACCCGAAGAACCCCTACGGTGCGTAGTGTGCAGCTGCACGAGCATGTGCTAACCTCTCGCTTGCGTGGATCGCGTCGTGGTCGTTGCGTTTGAATGTACAGCTAAGCAAATCGCCAAGGAGCAGCACTAAATTTCCTGGAGCCGCATCTAGGGTTTTTCTGTGCGCCGATATGTGCTTCGGTCCGTAGCTCACAACGGATTTCTACGGATGATGCCGTGTATGTGCATGCATTTTCGCATGTGCGCGCGGCGTGTTGGCTTATGATGGGCACAAAAAGTGAGGATCGGTGCGCTTTTTCACCACGTCTTTCGGTGGGTATCGCTTTTCTATAGCTCCGGTTTCTTGTCAGGATCGCATGGTGCCCGAGAGGGCGCCTGCGAAATAGCGTGGGTCGCCGCACGTTCTACGCGTCGTCCGACGACGCTCGCGAGCACGGCCCTTCTCGCTTGTACCCAGCGGGCCAAGCCAGCTGGCACCCGAGCCGCTCCGTGGCACGTGGCCCGGCCCGGCTAATGCAGGCCGAACCGTGCGAAGCCCCGCACGCGAAGCACGGGGGAGTGCAGCGAATCGAAGGGCGGCCCCACAAAACGCCCCAACCAGGGCCGGCCCATTGAGAAAGGTGTGGACGGACACTCTTCCTATCCTACCGCCGTTAGCACTAGTAAGACAGCATGTCGGCCATGAGCAAGGAGGCTATTGAGGCCCAGTGGGCCGCTCATATCGACAAGCAGATGGTCACCGTGCCCGGCTCTAAGGAGGAGGGCTTCACGGAGATCTACAAGAACGCTGCGTTCCCCGATTCGCCTCCGGCTGTGTCCGCCTACGATGCGTTCATCAAGGGTTACCAGATGGACCCCAACGCCAAGTGCCTGGGTCACCGCCCGTGGGACGAGGCGAAGGGCGATCTTGCGAACCAGTTTGTCTGGCGCACCTACGCCGAGGTCGAGACCGAACGTACTGCGCTTGGCTCGGCGATGAGCGGCTGGGTCGACCAGGGTCTGCTCAAGCCCCGTGCCAACGAGGAAAACATCCTCGAGCCCGGCATGACCAAGTTCTCTGTCGCATTCTGGGGCCCCAACCGCCCCGAGGCCTGCACCGTGGCCCTTGCGCTGAACGCCTACTCGCGCTGCTCGATCGGTCTCTACGACAACTACGACGCAGCGATTTCGTGCTACATCCTGCACCACAGTTGCTCGCGTGCGCTCTTCACCACCTCGTCGTACCTCCCGATCGTTCTGCGCAACATCGAGAAGATGCCCTCGCTTAAGGTCGTCGTTCTCCTCGACCGCCCCGGCCCGGCGAAGCTCGCACAGGGTGAGGTGCAGAAGGAGCACCTCGCGCGCGAGTGGGCTGCCATGCACGACGTGCACATCTTCTCCTACGACGAGGTCGTCGCGCAGGGTCTCGCCAACCAGCGCCCGCACATTCCCCCGTCGAGCCCCGACAACCTCGAGTCGCTCTGTTACACGTCGGGCACCACCGGCCTTCCGAAGGCCTCGCGCATCACCAGCGACGATACCGCTGTGGGTATCGAGGGTCTCCGCTACGTCGTTCCGGGCACCAAGATGGTCTCCATCTCCTACCTGCCCCTTGCCCACATTCTCGAGCATGGCTGGGAGCTGTACATTCTCCGCACCGGTGGCGCGATCGGCTACTACTCGGGTAGCATCGATCGTCTGCCCGAGGACCTGCAGCTCCTCAAACCCACCGCGTTTCCCAGTGTGCCTCGTGTGCTGAACCGCATTGCGGGTCAGATCGAGACACAGATGAACGCTGGTGGCCTCAAGGGTACGTTCTTTAATAATGACTGACATCAGGCTTCCTTCTCCGCAGCGCCATCGACGCCAAACTCAAGAACTACGAGGAGACGGGCACGATTACCCATGCTTTCTGGGACCGTCTCGTGTTCCGCAAGGTCCGCGGAATGCTCGGTGGTAACATCCGCGTGTGCTTCACCGGTAGTGCCCCGTGCCGCCCCGATGTGCTGAAGCTGCTCCGCGTTGCTCTGTGCACGGACATCCGTGAGGCGTACGGCCAGACCGAGAACTGCGCCTACGCCACGTTCATGGCTCCCCACGACCGCAACCTTGGCTGTGTCGGCCCGGCGAACCCCGGTCTGGAGCTCCGCCTGCGCGACTGCCCCGACCTCGGCTACCTGTCGACCGACAAGCCGCACCCCCGTGGTGAGATCCTCTTCCGCGGCCCCACCGTGTTCAGCGGCTACGAGGGCGACCCTGCCAAGACCAAGGAGACCCTCATGCCCGGCAAGGACGGCCGTGGCAACTGGCTGCTCACCGGTGACGTCGGCCAGATCGACCAGTACAACCGTCTGCAGATCATTGACCGTGTCAAGAACCTGGTCAAGCTCGCGCAGGGTGAGTACATTGCCATTGAGAAGGTCGAGGGCATCTTTGCCTCGCTCCCGCTCGCTCAGCAGGTCTGGCTCTACGGTGACTCCTTCCAGCCCCACCTGGTCGCTATCTGTGTGCCCGAGCCCGAGCCGTTTGCACAGTTCATCTCGCGCGTCTCGAAGAAGAGCGTCTCGCCCTCGGACACCCAGGCGCTCGAGGAGGCCTGCAAGGACGAGAAGATCGTCGAGGCTTTCCTGCGTGAGTTCATCTTGCTCGGTAAGCGCCAGAAGCTCGGCTCGCTCGAGCAGATCCGTGCCCTGAAGCTGCGCATGGAGCCCTTCTCGCCGGAGAACGGCCTGATGACCCCTACGCTGAAGATTAAGCGCCAGGAGGCCGCCAAGGTCCTCAAGAAGGACCTCGAAGAGCTCTACGAGTGCCAGCCTTACGACCTGAACAGCGTCAAGGACTCCAAGCTCTAAATAGCCAGAACATGCAAAGGCACTTTCTTGTATCTATGCTATCGCGACGCACCCAGAAGCTGCTTGGAAAAGAGGTCTGCAATGACATCGAAACCGTCGTCAGCCGCGTGCACCTCGCTCAGGACAAGGTCGTAGTCGCTCAGCAGCGCATTGCTTTGCTGCAGATCGCGGAGCGTGTCGTGCGCTTGCGCGCAGATCGGGCACTCGCGCGCCTCTTCGCCTTCGGGCAGACACCGCAGGTGGAAGCTGTGCTTGCACATAAAGTGCACGCTCGGCAGCGCCAGCGCACCGCGGCACATGCCGCACTCGTTGTTTTGGAACACGACGGGGTTCGCGTCGGTAGAGAGCTTCGCGAGCTCCGTCTCTTTGGTAGCAATCTCAGTTTCGTACGAGCGAATGAGCTTGTGGATACCGTCCATCTCGGCACGCTCGTCGCGGACGTGGCGCAAGAGATAGTCAGATACAACGCCAAGCTCGACCGCGCCCGATGCCGACACGAGCTGCACGACCTCGAGGGGGCTCAGCAGGCCATTCTCGTCAATGTATTGCAGCATCCGCGCAAAGTCGGTACGGTGCCGCGCCAGGATCTCTGACGAGGACGCAAGGAACTGCAGCACAGAAATGTACAGGTGAGGGTGTGCATGCCCAAACGTATCGAGCGTCGCGACGAGCGCCGACGACGCGTCCTCGTCGCCATTTTTGCTGGCATCCATCCAGTGCTGAACCACTGCGTCCACCATCTCTAGGCGCTCGTACAGGTAGATGATACCGGGCGTGCACTGCTCGGTGGTGCAGAGGACCAGCGCGTGCTCAACTGTGTAGGGAAAGAGGCCGGGGTGGTAGAGGAGATATAGCGCCTTGTTCGGCGCGCGCGCAGAGGTCAGGTACAGCTCCAGAAGCGTATCAAAGACAAGCGCCTCGTCGGGCTCCGGCGCCTCTGTATCTGCAATCTGCTCAGGGCGGCTGGGCTGGTCCAGCACTTCTTTGCCCCAGCGCCGCGATGCCAGAGCCTCGCAGAAGCGCGTCAGCATCGCCTCATGCCCGATAAAGTGCGAAAAGACAGGCGCGGGCGACGGGACTTGCGACGTGCCTTGCTGGGTAATCGGGCGGGTGTAGAGGTCGATCAGCAGCGCCGTCGTCTCATCCGGCGCAGCATCGAGGAGGATATGAGCGTATTGTTGCGCATAGAGCTCGGCCAGCGCAGGCGGCAGCGCGGCGAGATACTGGATAGCCTCGGCCGCATTGTGCTCGTCCCGCAGCTGGATATCGAGGTATTCGTCGTGGTGCTCGTACGTCTTGGCGAGGTAGGCGGCTTGCGCCGTGCATCCTCCGCGACGGCACACCGAGATGGCGACATGCACGTCAAACGGCAGCGCATCGCGTTCGGGCGCCTGGGCCCCCTCGGCGGAGCGCGTGTGTGGCACATGGATGAAGCGGTCGAGCGCGTCGGTATCGTGCAGCTTGGTATAGCAGTTGAGAAGCAGGGTGGTATGATCCGCATTCGCAAGGCCGCGCGTATGCAGCGTCTGCAGGTATTTGGTGAGGAACTGCAGGCGCTGTGCGTCGAGGAATTTGCGGATAATGTAGCTGGGCGACACGACGCCGATCGTCTTGATAAACTGCAGCATGGCGCCCTCAAAGTCGCCTTTCGCGTAGAGGTGATCGCCGTACCGCCGGAAAATGTCGGCGATCAGCATGTCGATCGGCGCGACGACGCGGCGGTCCTGGGGGCGGGGCGGAATGATTACCGCGCTGGGCGGAAGCATCGGGAGGCGCGCGCCCGGGAAACGGGTCGCACGCGCCCGCATGAACTGCACCGCAAGCAGATAGAGGTGTGCACGGAAGAGCTGCTCGAGCTTGTCCTTAAGCGAGCGCTCTTCCAGCCGAAAGAGCTGGCCTTGGCTCGTAAGGATCGCGACAAATTCCGCAGGGTCGGTACCAAACGGAAGCACGTCGCTGTTGCTCGTCCATATCCATTCGACGCCTGCAGTAAAGATGGCGGTGTACGTCACGCTCTTGGTATCGAGGTCAAAGACCGTGAGCTGCACAGGCGACGCTGAGTGCGACGAGGCAACGCCCTCAAAGTGCACGGGCCGGTCGATGCCCATCCCGTGCTTGGTGGGGGCAGAGAGCACGACCAGCTGGCCGTGCAGGCGGTGCAAACGCATCTTGGGGCCTTCGAGCGCGATGGACGCCTCGCGCCCTTCGGTGCCGACAACGTAGATGGCTTCGTCACGCGCGAGAACAAGTTTGTAGGACAGGTCGGCCGCTGCGGCCTGAGCGGCAGCCACGCCCCCAGGGCCGCTCTCGAGAGGAATATGGTCGAGCGCTTCGCCGGCACACGCGAGGAACGGGACAGCACATCCCGGCGCACATCCAATCGTGTCGACGACGGCCGGCGCGCCTCCTGCGCCTGCACCGAGGACCGTGTACCGTAGCACCTTGGAGACAGTTGCAATGAGCAGGTGCACGGTGTGTTCGGCGCTCTGAACAAAGGTGAGTGCCGTCACGCCGTCGGGCGACTCGGCTTGGTCGTCCGGCTCGTCGATCTGTGCAGCGTCGCGAGCGACCTTGACACGCAGCTGCCCGCCATCTGCCGCAATTGCAGCCACATCGCGTATGAGCAGGACCTTGCCGTCCTCAAAGCCGGCTGCGACCAAGGCGAGTTCGGCTTGCACGGCCAATGCATTCACACGCGACGGATGCGGTCCGTGCTGCAGGCGCGTCTGGACGAGCAGTGTAGGTGCCGCGCGCGTCTCGGTATCGTGCGCCTCCATGCGCCATACACGCAGCTGGGGATGCTTGTGCGTGGCATCCGTTCCTACCGACACCACGGCATGCGCACCCGGGGCGACTTGGACGGCTTGCAGTGCCGCATGCCTCTCGTCGTGTGCCTTCCACGAGGCAATCTCTGCATACGTATGCGCATCCACGACGCGAATCTCGGCGCTGCGCAGGCCAATGACAAGTGCACCGCGCGGTCCCGACCACCCTTCGGCATCAGGGGCAACGTAGACGACATCGACAATGTCTTGCGTCGGCAAAGACGGCGGCAAGGGCCGCTGCTCTGCACTCGAGCTGGGCGACGGCCGTGCGTCAAAGAAGCTAAAGTTGCGCCACGATGGCAGTACCGTGTCCGCGTGCT
The DNA here is from genome assembly GCF_029542785.1 of Malassezia japonica. Lineage (NCBI taxonomy): Eukaryota > Fungi > Basidiomycota > Malasseziomycetes > Malasseziales > Malasseziaceae > Malassezia > Malassezia japonica. The sequence continues at coordinate 649,144 of NC_083373.1, read as the reverse complement.
TCGCCGCCGAAGACCGCGAACTGGTCGACATCGCGCTCGGATCGCCGGTGGAGGCCAAGACGCGCATGGCCCGAGGGGCAAAAACAGCCAGAGTCGAATGCGACACGATTGAAATCTAGTAACCAAGACCACAGCAGTGACACAGTGGCATTATTGAAGTCTAAGGACTACGCGCCACAACGAACTTGATTAAGATGAAACACCCTCACAATCGTGGTCTTGTCGTCACGCGAAAAGATACTGCGTCTAGTCACATCAAAAAGCCAGCCGCAGGACTTGCGGGCTAGTCAACAAGTAACGATGCGCTTAGAGCAGCACGGCACCACCGGCAACAGCGGCGATGGCAGCCACCGAGGCAGGGACGACGTACTTCGAGACAGCGTACTTCGAGGCAGCGCCGTTCTTCGGGGGCTTCATCGACTCAACGGGGGCGAACTTGTCGTCACTCTTGCGGATGCTGGCAAGGAGACCCTCCTGGAACGACTGTGGTCAGCACAAAACCTCGTAGAGGTACGTACGTATTGGATGTCCGACTTCGAGGCAGTCACGGTCGGGTAGTAGTGGACGACCTGGTTGGCCATGTCCTCAGCCACCTCGCTGACCATCTTACCCTCGGGACCAGCCGAGTACTTGCCGATGAAGAAGCTCACAAGCGACGACACTGTGGTTAGAGGGACCAACGCGTGAATACGTACGGTTGTAGGGGGGAACAACAGTCGAGCTCTCCTGGCAGTTCACCTGGCTCACCGAGGGGTTAAAGAGAGCCGAGCAGACGGCGCTCGACGAGCCACCGGAGCCGCCGCCGCCGCCACCAGCAGCCTGGCTGGGCGAGGCCGAGGGCGAGGCCGACGAGGGAGGAGCCTCGGACGACTGAGCAGGGGCGGCGGCCGACGAGCCGGCGCCAGCGGCCGACGAGGCAGCCGACGAGGCAGGAGCCTGGGCGAATGCACCGGCAACGGCAACGGCCAGAAGGGCAACGGGAGTGCTAAGCTTGACCATTGTGCAAGGTGAGGAAGCTGGTGTGGTAGGAAAACAACGGGTTGGTGCTTAATGGGTTTTCTAACGGGCGGCCCACGCTGGCTTCGGTTTAGCTCGGATATGGCCTGCCCGCCACGCCTGGCCAAACAAACATGCGCGTCTTTCCAACCCGGTGAACGCACATCGACTATTGCGGAAAACACTAGGGAATCGGCCGATAAGATGAGCACCTACGCGGCCCTATGCGGTAAACTGCGTGCATGCAGAGTCTGGATTGTCGTGTTGTGTCTATTCCGGAAATGATGGAAATGCATCATTGGCTGCAAGACTTGCAGGTGTGTGCCGCAGCATGCATGAGTCAACCGCCGAGTAGTCCGCTCCACTCAATGCAAGAAGCGCTTTCGGCCGGGACTCGCGTGGGGCCACGTGGGTTGCCTCGCGCCGATCGTACGACCGATCGTGCACGCGGCCCATGCGCGTACGAGATCGTGTAGAGGGAATAGTAGAAAATGAGGTACATGGATGATAGAGAGCCTATTCACGTATATCCTTGGCTTAGCAGCAGCCGCCCTGCTTGCCTGAGGCAGAGCCCACGCCGAAGCTGCCCGAGCCGGACTGGCCATTGAGCGTCTGTGCGCCGGAGGTGCCGGGTGCGTTCGAGGTGATGCCCTGGTCAACGAGGTGGTCCTTGACCTGTTGCGCAAGCTTGAAGAATGCATCGTCCACGTTTGCGTTCGACTTGGCCGACGTCTCGACGTAGGTGAGGCCGAGCTCGTTGGCGAGGTCTTGCGCCTGCTCGGTCGAGACCGCCTGGGGTTAGCTTGCGCATGGAGTGGGCAGCAACGTACCCTCTTCTCTTCCCAGTCGCTCTTGTTGCCGACGAGGATCTTGCGCACGCCCTCGCTGGCGTGCTGCTCGACGTCCTTGTGCCAGTTGCGGATGTCTATCGGTTAGCGTGGCATGCGACGTACTTTGGAAGCTCTTCTCGTCCGTCACGTCAAACACAAGGAGGATACCCATCGCGCCGCGGTAGTATGCCGTGGTAATAGTGCGGAAACGCTCCTGGCCCGCGGTATCCCACTGTAGTGTAAGTATCGCTGGTGGGTGCACAACGTACGATCTGCAGCTTGATGCGCTTGCCATCGACCTCGATCGTGCGGATCTTGAAGTCAATACCGATGGTCGTGATGAACGAAGGGGTCCATGCATCGTCGCAGAACCGCAGGAGCAGGCACGACTTGCCGACGCCTGTCTCGTTAGCATAGAATAACCCGTATACATACCCGAGTCACCGATAAGGAGAAGCTTTACAAGTAGATCGTAGTGAGGCTGAGGCATGGTAGTAGAACACTCGCTCGATGGAAAGCAAGATGTGGTCCGAGGCACGACGCCATTGCCGCTCCTCCACTTCGTGCACGTGATGTGCTAGCATGACGTTGCGGCGCGCAGCTGCGTGGGAGGGGCCGTAGGGCGCGAGCGTCGCTCTAGGGCATGTGTGTCATGTTCTTGGGCTCGGTCCGTTCCCTAGTCCGCTTTTTTCTCGCGCGCGCCAAGCTCCCAATTTTCTGCGAGTGCTTCCTCGGCGCCTGGGCCAATTCGTCCTATTTCACGTAATTCGTCCCTTTCAGAATTTCCCCCACGCGTCCACGCCATGCGGATCGGGGTGCACCACATCGCCCTCTGGCGCGCGGGTCTGCGTGCCACGCACACTGCACGCCTGCGCACAGATACCCACGCCTACGTTGCGCGGCGCTTCCTTGCTGATCGCCCTGATCCGCCGAAGGAGCCCAAGAAGGACGAGGAACAGCAAGGTGCACCTTCGCCCGGCGCCGGCGAGCCTGTCGAGCGCTCGTTCACCACGTCGACGTCCGAGGCCGCTGCAGCGATGGACAAGCAGCCGCTGCCCTACCTTTCTCGTCCCCTTGGCGTGCCGGGTCGCCCCACGTCCGAAAAAGTGTCGTGGAGCGAGCGCCATCCCGAATGGTATGACCGCGACGCGCGCATTGCCAAGCGCCGCATGATTGTCAAGGAAGCCACGCGCGGCTACTTCCACGACTTCCACGAGATCCGCTCGCACGGCGGCAAGACCTGGCGGAGTCCGAATACCATGATCCGGCACGATGTATGTCGTCTTCGCTCACCCAGAAATCGCTCTTCTTTCCCGATATCCAAGGCACCTGCCTTGCGGATCGCTCGCAGAAGCACACGTCTGACATGATCTTTGGCAAAGTCTCGGTGGTCGCGATGCTCACGTCCAAAGTGTCGGAGGAACATACCCGCAGCTTCTACCAGGCCACGCTTGACCGTTTTGGTGACGATCCCAACTTCCAGCTCATCCAAATCAACCTACAGGAGAACTCGCTGAAGGCATATCTCATCAAGCTCTTTATCTCGACGCTGCGTGCGACGGTCGCCCCCAAGCTGCAATCGACCTATCTTCTGAGCGCTCAAAATATGGACAGCGTGCGCGAGGGAATGGGCCTGCACAACAAGCACGTCGGGTACACCTACCTGGTCGGACCCGACGGCAAAATCCGCTGGGCCGGCAGCGCCTTTGCGGAGCCCGACGAGTCGCGCGCGCTCATTGCCTGCACCGCGGTGCTGCTCGACCGCCTCGCCGGCCGCCGCCATAGCTCACGTGATCAATAGTCGTGGCGAAATTTTGCGCTGCACCTCTCCTCCGCATGGAGCGTGTGCAGTACTCGCTGGAGCGCTCGCTCCCTCAGCTCAAGCTCCTTGATGAGCAGGGCCTCCTGTCAAAGGACGAGCTCCGCTCTATCACTAGCCAGCGCCAAGGCTTCGAGGCCCGGCTGATCCGCCGCAAAGCGGACAAGGCTGACTTTGTACAGTACCTCGAATTCGAAGATGACCTGAATAGCCTCGTGCAGCTGCGTGCGCGCGAGCGTATGCGCGAGGCCAGCAAACAGGCGCGGCTTCCGGATGCCGAGCACAAGGCGCGCCTGCTGCCCCGCAACTTTTTCGCAAAACAGGCAGCGTCGTACTCGGCGGTGTGCATCGGCATCTTTGAGCGCATGGTGCGCAAGTTCCGCTACGACGTCGATGCGTGGGAGCGCTACCTGGCGTGGGCACGCAGCCGCAAGATGCGCGTAGTGGCCGGCCGCGTGTACGCACGCGCACTGTCGCTGCATCCTTCGCACGTCGCCCTGTGGCTGTCGGCGGCGGACTACGAGCTGAACGGCAATGCCGACACAACTGCGGCGCGTGCGCTGCTGCAGCGGGGTCTGCGCATGAACCCGCTGGTGGATACCGATGCGAAGCTCGCACAAGAGGCCGTGGAGCAGGCGCCGAGCAAGGTGCGCAAGGCCAAGAACGGCGGCCGCGCCGTGCGCGACCCCGGCACGCTGCGCTGGTCGCTCAACGAGTACGAGCAGGATGTGCTTCGGCTCTGGGTGGAGTACTTCCGCATGGAGCTCGTCTTTGTCGAGCGCCTGCGCCGCCGGTGGCGTGTGCTGGGCCTGGACAGTGGCGCGGATGCGGCGCCTGTCCTGCAAGGCGAAGCCTTTGCCTCGGCGCGCGCTGCTGCACACACGGTCGCCCCGGAAGACGCGGAAGAGGACGAGGAGGCGGCTGCGGCCGAAGCCGAGGTCGACGATGACGTCCCGGAGGCGACGCTGGACGAACAAGAGACCTTTGCGACGGAGCGCACCGCGCCTTCGGCGGGTATCCAGATCCCCGAAGGGCACAAGCAGATCATGAGCGGCTCCATCCCGCTCATCCTGCTTGCGAATGCACAAAAGGCGCTGCCGACGACTGTGCAACTGTATTTGTATGTGGCGCTCCTCCAGCTCCTCGCCTCCTTCCCCTTTTATGACTCGGTGGTCGTGCGTGCGGGTGGCGAGGTGATCTCGCTGCGCACCTCGAAGGACACGCTCGGCTCGGGCGATGTGCTGCGCAACCGGCTGATTGACGGCGTGCTCGCCGCGCTCGACACCACCGCCTCGGCGTGGTCCGAGGCCGGACAGCTGGCGGACGCGGTGCTAAAGTGTGTGCACCCACTCCTGCACCCGTTCTCGCACGGCGTGCGCAAGGACATGGAGTGGGCGGCGCTCCCGGCGTCGCTCGCCGAGACGGAGCTCGAGCAGAACGGGCTGCTGCACGGCGCGAGCAAGGTGCACCCTACCTTTTCGCCCCCCCTTGATGCGCTGTATGCGCTCGCGGCGATCCCCCATGACCTGCGTGTCGCCGAGGGTGGCGTGGGTACGCTTGATCCGTGGAGCGTATGCCGCCCCGTGCTCTTCCTGCTGCAGGTCGTCTCGGAGCGGCTTGTGGTGCGCACGCAAGAAGCGGTCGACGACGACGACGACGACGAGTCGGTCGTGAGCGAGGCCGTGTCGGACGACGGCTCGGTGGGCTGGCAAGCGACGCCGTTCCTCGCGATGCTGTCCGAGAGCGGTGACCTCCCTGTGGTGATCCGCACGCTCGTCACGCTCTTCCGCAAGCACCAATCCGCAGACGACGAGGCGCTTGCGCTTGCGTTCCTCGCGACGCTGCGCTTCCTCGCGAACCCCACGCGCGCCGGCATCGACGAGGCGAACCTGCTCAAGTACCTCGGCCGCGCCGAAGACAAGCTGCTCGACGCGCTTCTCCGCGACGGCCCCCACCTGGACCTGGCCTGGCTCGCAGTCGAGCAGCTCGTCCGCCGCCTGGATGCGGTGGACGACGACGAAACACTCGCCTCGCTGTACCGCGACGCACAGCGCCTGGCCGAGACCGACGCGATGCACCCTGGTGCCTGGGCGCTGTACGAGCGCATTGGGCGCCAGGCCGCGGAGCGTGGCCTCCCCGGCACGGACGCCGCTGCGCCGTTTGCCTTTTCCTGGGCCTCGGACGGCCAGGATGCCGGTGCGGCACGTGCAGCGTGGCTCAGCATGCTCGATGCGTGCACAAGCGCCACGCATGTCGCTCAAGATACCTCGGCGCCCGTGTGGGGCTCGCTTGTGCTCTGGCTCGAGTCGACGCACGCTGCGCTGCCCGAGTCCGCCGCGCTGCTCGCGCCCCACTCGGCGCGCGTTGCGCTGTGGCTCGACTTTATGGCGTGGGCGCAGCACGCGGCGCATGTCGCGCCCGACGCGCCCAAGCTCGCGCGCCGCGCAAGCAAGTGGGCGTGGAGCACGCTCGAGCTCGCCGTCGCCCGCACCGGTGCGCTGCTCGCCTCGTCGCAGCTCGTCGGCACCGCGCGTATGTATGCCCAGGCGCTGCACGACGATGTGGTGCAGCGCTTTTTCCTTTTTGCCGCGTCGCCCGAGGCGAGTGTCGCGCAAGGCGAGGCGGAGGAAGTGCGCAGTGCGAGCAAAGACAAAGCGCTCCGCCACCTCTTTTCGCACAGCTCCGCGAGCGTCGAGTGCTGGCTCGAGCTCGCGAACCGCGAGGCGGTGCTCCTCGAGGTGCTATCGCCCGACGCGTACGCCGGCCTGCAGAAGCGCGCTACGGAGCTCTACGAGCGGGCCATTGCGCAGACCGAGCGCGGCAGCGGCCGCCTTCCGCTGGACGAGGTCTGGGCCAAGTACCTCGCGTTCCTTGTCGAGTCCAAGCACGACATGCCCGCGGCCCTCGCCACCTTTCAGCGCGCGCTGCACCGCCTGCAAGCCACCGAGGCTGCCTCTGCCCACGCGCTGGAAACCGCGTGGCACGCTTTGGTGGATAGCGTATAGACCTCCACATACCACGTGGCGCGCGCGACGCGACGCGACGCGTACTTTTGGCCATCATGTTCCGTACGGCTGGACCTTTGGCGCAGGACGGCGGCAAGGGCGCGCAAGTTGCGCACCATCCGTCGCGCGGCAGCGGCCTTGCGCAGTACCCCTTTCGCCTGAATATGTATAGTGTGCCCCCGGTCCAGGACATTACCGTCGAGGAGTTTGAGGGGTGGGCGCTCGACCGCCTGCGCGTCCTCGCCGAGATCGAGACGGCCTCGGCGCGCAACCAGTCGTGGCCCGAGATCAAGGCGGCGATCGAGCGCCGCTCGGGCGAGTTTCTCGTGCTGCGCTCCAACGCGGTGGCGCTCTCTGGCGCGGTATCCACGGCGGCGGCGAAAGCGAAAGAGCTGCAGCGCGAGCGTATCAAGGACCATGTGTCGCACTTTGTCCTGCGCCTGGCCTTTTCGCGCACCGAGGAGCTGCGCCGGCGGTTCCTGCACGCCGAGACGGCGCTCTTTCGCTACAAGCTCGAGACGGAGCACCTCGCAGAAAAAGAATCCTTTCTCCGCGCGCAAGACTTTGCCTGGCGCATCGTCTCGCCCGAAGAGCAACGCCGGCACCGTGAGCAGCTGCTTGCGTGCCACCCCCGCCTGGCCGCGACGTTTGAGAGCGAGAGTTTCCTCCAGGTGCCGTGGCACCGCGTGCCGGACCTGGTCGAGCGCCGCCGTGTGTTTGTGAGCCGCGGCACCGCGTGGATTCCGACCAAAGAGCAGAGCAGCCTGATCATTGCCGAGTTCCACGCGCGGCTGCAGAACCAGCTCGAGGTTACATCGCGTGCGCTGCCGCGCCTCGACGAGGACGACCGCCTGATGCCTGTGCTGGAACACCTGAGCATGGGCTCGATGGTCGGTGCGACGACCGACTATACCAATGCGTCGCTCGTCGGTGTCGACGGCTCGTCTGTGCACATTACTGCCGACATGGTCGCGCCGCTCATCCGCAAGCACGCGCCGATGTGCATGCGGCATCTGCACGAGACGCTCACTGCGACGCACCACCTGCGCCACTATGGGCGTCTGCAATACAACCTCTTCCTCAAGGAGCTCGGTCTGCCGGTCGAAGAGGCGCTCCTTTTCTGGCGGCGCATGTTTAGCACGATGACCGACGACAAGTTCAACAAGGAGCACCGCTACAACATCCGCCACGGCTACGGTCTTGAGGGCCGCCGGCTAAACTATCCCGCAAAGAGCTGTGCGCGTATCATTACGCAGGACGCGCCCGGCCCCCAAGACACGCACGGCTGCCCCTTTCGGCACTTTTCGCCGCAAAATCTCTCGACGGCGCTCGCGACGCACTACAATGTGTCGCCCGACGAGCAGACCGAGATTGTGCAGGCGGCCAAGGCGGGCCACTACCACGTTGCGTGCACGCGGCTCTTTGAGATTACGCACGCGCAGCAAGGCGTGCAGCGTGGCGACGGCCTCGGGCAGGGCGAGAGCGTCTCGCACCCCAACCGCTACATGGAGGCGAGCTGGCGCCTGGCACAGCAAGGCGAGCCGATGGACGTTGCGAGTTCCTAGTGAGTAGCTATGAAGGCGCCTGATTCGGGCGCCGCAACAGAAACTTGATGAACCGTTCGCCGTACTCTTTGGGAGGCACGGGAGAGATGAGGTGGCGGTTGTGAAAGAGCCCCTTCCACAGGTGCTCGCCGCGCTTCACCGCATCGTATTGGGTAAAGAGGTCGATGATGCCGAAGTAGTAGATGGTATTGGTCGGCTCATTCTGTTCGTTGGTGGAGCGGAATCCGCCCTCGTCCTGGTAAAAGACATAGTGCCGGCGCTCTGCCATGCGGTTCGGCAACTTGGTCGCGGTCTGCGCCGAGAGGACCGTCGGGTCGGCGCTGCGCAGCGCGCTGCGCAGTGCCTGGTGGTTCTTTTCCTTGATCGGCGACTGGACCGAGGCGTCGGGCGAGGCCAGGAGCACCGACTCTTCTCCGTGGCTCACTACGATGCTGGGCCGGCGCAGCGCCGGCGTCGGCTGCGTGGGCGACTGTGCCGACTCTTGCGTCTCCGTCTCGGGCTGGAACACTTGCAGCGACTGCTGCAGCTCGTTGTGGTTGCCGATCTTGAGGTCGTGCAGACCAATGAGCAGACTGTAGTCCATGATCGACAGCTTCTGCAAGAGGCTCACGTCGCTGCGCAGCTGCTGGACAAAGAGACTGCGCTTCTCCGGCCCCAGCTCGATGCTGCGGCCGCGGCGCACCCAGTTCATGTCCTTGAGCACCGCATGGGGGTTCGCCGACTTTTGCTCGCGGTGCACGAGACTCCCCTTCAGGTCGTACATCTCGTGGATATCGCGGTGGGGCGGAAAGAGGTTGTTCATGATCACAAAGTGGATCTTGCGCCCTCCCGGCAGCTTCACGCGGTGCAGTCCGTAGAACTGAGAGAGGAGCGTATGGGGATTCGCCCGGACGTGGCGGTAGTACTCGGGCAGGATCTTCATCAAGAACTTGTGCTCGCCGTGCCGAATCGTCTTGATGATGAAGCGGTAGTCGCGCGAGAAGTAAAAGAACGAGCCACTCTTCCCGGGCGAGCCCAGCTCGGAGAGGATATACTTGGCGGTGAGCGACAAGAGGTAGTCGGCCGTGTCCAAATGGAAGTGGTGCCGCAGGTCACGAAAGACGGCGGGCGCATAGTCCTTGAACTTGAAATCGTAAAACGACGAAGGACTCAGCTCGTTACCAACAATGTCAAACGTAAACTTGTACTTGGCCGAAAAGTCTTGCGGCGTAAGCGGCGTGCGCGGACGCGACTCGCAGCGCGACACGCCGATCCGGATCCCGGTGAGCATGTGGTACATGAGCACGTAGTTGACGTGCTCCTCGCCGATGAGGTTGCCGACTAGCACATGCGGCACCTCGGACGTATCCTCGGTGTGCGCTTGCTGCTGCATCCGCGGCGAGCGGGGCGAGCGGGGCGACCGCGGCGACGGCGGCGGCCGTGCGCCTTGCTGCTCCTTGGCGCGGCGCGAGCGGCGTAGGTTATCCGCATTCTGCGCCATCTCCTCGTCAAACGTCGGCGCCTCGACTGCGCCGGCCGACGACATGCTCGAGTAGCTCGTCGCGGCGCTCAGGCGACGCTCCGGGACGTGGCTGGACGGCGCACGCTGCAGCCGCGCGCGGCGCTCGCCCTGGCGTGGCGCACCCGACGTGGGGCTTGTATTCATGTCGATGCCCAGCGGCGAGGCGTGCCCTCCGTCTGCGACGTCGGAGCTGAGCTCGAGCGAGGCATTCGTGCTCTGCATCGTCGGCGCTTCCGAGCCGCGGCGCTCTTCGACTGCCGGCTCATTTTCCGCGCGCCCCAGCGACGGGATATTCAGCGAGAGGATCGGGGGAGCGGCGACGGCAGGATGCGGCTCCTTGCTCTCGTGCTCTTCCGACGCCGGGGGCGCAAGCGCCGGCGGTGCCAACGACGACGGTGCCGGTGCCGATGCCCATGCCGGCACGGGCGGCACGGGCGGCACCTCGTGCTGCTGCTCTGTATCGTCATAGAGTGCCTGCTGGAAGCGGTTGCTCGCCTCCCACGGCCGCGTTCGGGGGCGGTGCTTGTCGTCCTTCCGGCGCCGGCGGTGCTCGGAATGCGACCGCTGGACTGCGTCCTCGGCCTCGTCCGGGGTCTGTGCCTCGTCCGGGGTATGTGGCGAGGCCGGCGCCGACTTATGCTCCGAGCCCCACAGCGAAGGGAGGTAGGAACGGAGCGGCGGCGTGAGACCTTCTGCCTCGTCGTCGTCCAGCGGAATCGAGGCGGTGCGGCGCCATCGCGAGCCGCGCTTGCGCCGTGTCATTGGGCTCTCTTCCTGATCTGTCCTAGAGATAAATGGCGAGGCATACGGCGCCGTGCGGGAGAGCGTCACATCGTATGTTTCGCGCGTTTTGCTGTCGCTCACACGGATGACCTGCTCCTCGGCGCCAAGCGCCCGCCGGATCACACTAAGTGGGTCTGTGTCATATTGCTGTGTTGCTCCTTGCGCTGTGCCACTCCCTGATGCACCTTGGGAGCTCGGCACAGCACCGCGCGCCAGGGGAGACACCGCGGCGAGCATCGTTGCCAAGCTGAAGCCCTTCGGCCGGCGGAACGCCCACAGCCTCCAAGTGGAGGTCACGCGCCCTCTGCACCGGACGCCGCGGAGCGCAGGTTGGGAAGGTGATGCACGAGGAGGCGTACTCCTCGCCCTCCTCGCCGAATGAGATGGCGACGAGTCCGGCGCGGAGCCGGAACATGTTTTCGTGCTCGCCACGCGATTTCCGGCTGCCGCTGAGCGCGGTGCATTCCGATAGTGAGAACAGTCACACACGGCGCACCGGCTCGCGACGCCGCATCATTCCGCGAGATAAGAACAAGCTGCGCGTGTCCGAGATGCTGCACGGCGAGCACTTTCCGGCCGACTTTGAGGTGGCGTCAGAAGCGCGCCTGCAGCGCCATATTGACCGGCGCACACGCACCGCACCCTACGCCACGCCGCCGCCGCACGCATGGGAGCGCCCGCCGCACGAGGCGCGTGTTGCGAGCCTCTTTGGGCCACTGCGGCACGGCGTGTACGAGGTGCCGGCCGCACCGCGCGATGCGGGGTGCGAACTCGACGAGGATTTGTGCGACGACTTTCCTTCCACGCCACTCGACCTGACCGATGCCTACTCGTCCGACGAGGCGGAGCGCATCGACGAGGACCCACGCAGCTCGCCGATGGACGTGCACGAGGACCTGCTGCTGGGCGCGGCCGGCATGTCGATGCACGCGACGCCGATGCCGGTGCCTGGCGCGGCCGACAGTCCCCAGCTCGGCGCGAAGCGCAAGCACGAGAGCATCGAGTCGCCGGGGTGGGGCGCCGCGCGCCGCCGGGGCCCGGTGCTCCTCGCGGGGCGTAAAGCCGCGCCGCGCACGCCGGGGCCGCTCAGCACGTCGCCACGCAGCACGTCGCCCCGCCGCATGTCGCTCCTGATGAGCCAAGGCGCCTTTGTTTCGCCGAGCTCGTCGCCGCTTGCGCTCGGCGAGCCGCGGCGGCGCGCCGCGACGCCGGGCGCATCCGGCCTGACTGGTGCACCGCTCGACACGCCCGCGCTGCCGATTTCGCGGCCCACGTCGCCGAGCAATGCGTGGCTCGCCAAGACCCACAGCCGCTCCCCGTCGCACTCGGGCTCGGGGCCGGGCTACGGGAGCGGAGCGATCGGCCTGCGGCTCGGCCAGCGCTCGCCGTGGGAAGGCGTCCCGCTGAACGCGTGGCTCGACGAGCAGGTCGGCGGAAAAGAAGTCGACGAAGGCGTCAAATCGCTCGGACTCGGCTAGCTACGGGACATGCGCACCTCTACGCCCTCTTGCGCAAGGGCCTGCTTCACCTCCTCAATCGACACTTCGCGCCGGTGGAAGATACCCGCGGCCAGCGCCGCCTCAATCACCGCGCCGCCCGCCGCTTCACGCGGCGAGAAAACCTCGGAAAAGTGGCTCGGCTTGCCCGCGCCGCTGCTCGCAATCACCGAGATCGCAACCGAGGCGCGCACGAGATCGACCAGCTGCGTATCGAAGCCCGCATTGCTTCCGTCGCGGTCGATGCTGTTGATCAACAGCTCACCTGCACCGAGGCGCTCGACGCCGCGTGCGAGCTGCACGACATCGACATCGCGCGTCTCGCGGCCGCCTTTGACCGTGCACGCATACCACCACTGCGCCGTGCCGCTGTGTCCCTCGCGCTCGTCGGGACCGCTCACGAGCGACGCAACGTGCGCGGGCGGCACCGCGCCGCCATCCACGTAGACACGCCTCGGGTCGATGGACACCACCACCGCCTGCGAGCCGTACATGTGCGAAATCTGCTCAATACCCGTGTCTTGCTTGAGCGCCGCGTCGGGTGCTTGGCCGGGGTCCGCCGAGCCGCCGAGCGCCGTGCTGCGCTCCATGAGGCGCTCCACGGCAAACACCGCCTCGCTGCCAATGCTCACCTTGTCCGCACCCGCGCGGAAGTAGGCGTGCGCAACGTCCAGCGCGGGGTGCACGCTCCCGTCAGGGTCCGTGTAGTCGCGGATTCCGCCGCCGATCGTCAGCGGCACAAAGATCGTCTCGGCGGCACGCTGGAGCAGCGTGAGCATCGGCTGGTCGGTCAGAGCCCAGTTGCGGAAGGAGGTGATGTTCAGGAACGTGACCTCGTCCGCGCCTTCGTCATAGTACCGCTGCGCGAGCTCGACGGGCTTGCCCATATTCCGCACGTCCGACGCGCCGGTACGCTCGCGCACATCGTAGCTCTCGCCTTTGGTGACCACCAAATCCCCCTGGTCGTTCGAGCGCACGTCGAGGCACGCGACAATGCGGCGCGTCGGCATCGTGTACGGCGCGCTTGCAGGCGCGCTCAGCGTGCGCGGCACCGACAGCGGCTCGTTGTTGCGCGCGAGCCATGCGGCGAGCACCCGCAGGCCGGCTGCGCCGCTCTTTTCGGGGTGGAACTGCGTGGCAAAGATATTGTTGTATTGCACCGAGGACACGTACGTCTCGTCGCCGTACTGCGTCGTGGTCAGCGTGACATTCGCGAGCTCCGGGGTGAAGGCGACGCGGTAGGAATGCACAAAGTAGTAGTACTCGTCGCCGTCGAGGCCGTACGCCTCACCGAGGCCTTGGACGTCGCCGTCGTACGCAGGGACCGTCGCCTTGCTCCAGCCGATGTGTGGCACAGCCTTGCGCACCTTGCCGCTCGCGTCCGTCGCCGAAAAACGGCCGACACGCCCAGGAAGCGCACCGAGGCCCGGCACCGCCGGGCTCTCGTCAGAGCCTTCAAAGAGGGCTTGCATACCCACGCAGATGCCCATGTACGGCTTGCCGCTCTTAATGTAGGCGCGCAGCGGCTCCAGGTAGCCTTTCTTTGACAGCGCCTCCATCGCGGTGCCAAACGCGCCGACGCCCGGGAAAAGCAGCTTGTCTGCCTTGGCCATGTCCGACGGGTCACGCACCCACTCAAATTCGTGGCCGAGCCTCGTCAAGCTGTTGGCCAAACTCTGGATATCTGGGTGAGACGCGCGACGTACTCCCTGCACCATTGTCCAGCAGATACAACATGTCGAGTCAGGAAGACAATTTGCGCACGTGGCTTTCGACCCACGGACCACGCACGATGGCCGCGGACGCCAAGCGATCGTACGCCGACGCGGCGAAGGAGGCGCTTGCCGCCGACCCGCCAAAGGATGGCGCTCAGGACGAGAGCAAAGACACACCGCTTAAGACGCCGCAGCTCGTGCAGGAGCTGCCGCACGATGCCGCGCAGCTCATCAAGGAGCCGCGCGTCGCCTCGGCCGCCCTCGCTCTCGAGACCGCCGCAAGCATCCTGTTCCGCCTCGTGGTGTTTGTGTTCCTGCGTGTGATCCCGGGCAAGTTCGCTTTCAATGCCATCTACCTGTTTGGCGCCTATGCTCTGGCATGGAGCGTGTACGAGCTCTCGCTCTGCGCACGGGGACAGTATGCGCAAGCCTCGCCGAAAGAGGGCGTGCTCGCTTTTGTCCTGGGGCGCTCGACGCGCGACCGCCGTGTGAATCTCGCGCAGCTTGCCGTGCACACGCTCTTGCTCCTGCTGTTCCTGGACAGCTACTATTCGCCCTACATGTTTCCGTCGTACCGCGAATCGCACCTGCGGTTTGCGCGCATCGGCGCGCTGTCGCCCACGTCGGCGACGCTGCATGTGCGCTATCCCCATCCGCTGCCTGTGCTCGACGGGCTCTGGGAGAACGACATCGAGGGCGGCGTATTGCAGGACGCTAGCAAGCTCGACGAGACGCCGGTGCGTGTCGTGTGGCGCGCCGCGCCGGAGCTCGACGTGAGCGCCCAGGACATGCTGCGCGCGGGTGCGACGGTGCGCGAATCCCGCCGCTGGGAGCGCGGCCCGCTCCTCAAGCTCACGGAGAATGCCGATTGGACAGCGACGGCGACACTCCGCGACTTGTGGCCTGCGACGCGGTACGAGTGGCGCCTCGCATTTGTGCATAACAACACGTTTGCGCCCCTGCCCGAGCGCCCGGTGCCGTTTGTAACGTGGCCGGATCCCCGCCTGTCCAACTTCCTCAAGACCAAGCGCCAGGCGCCGTCCACAGACCGCGCACCGCTCGACGATCCGAACCACTTTACGTTCGCGTCGATCTCGTGCGTCAAGCCCGACTTTCCCTACCACCCTGCGCAGTTCTACGGCTGGAACTGGCTTTTGAAGGCGCTTGGTATCGGAGCCAAGCAGGGCGGCATTGCGCAGCGCAACCGGATTCGCGGCTTTGACCTGATGGCCGACCGCCTCGCGAGCGGCGCACGGCCGGGCATCCGCTTCCTGCTCGAGCTTGGCGACCTGATCTACGCCGACGTACCGCGCTACGAGGGGCCGTCAGTGGATGCGTACCGCAAGCTGTACCGCAACCTGTTTGCTTCCAAGTCGTTCCAGCGCATCTACTCCAAGATTCCCGTGTTTGGCATCTACGACGACCACGAGATTGTCAACAACTGGAGTGGGGGGGGATACGGCGCAGAAGACGCGAGCCCGAGCGACCAGGTCGCGAAGGACTATGAGCGCCACCCGTCGCCGCCGCCGGGCCTGCCGGGCGGCCTCCAGGCTTGGGACGAGTACGTGGGCAACGCGAACCCCGAGGCACTCGCCAAGGGCGAGCACTTTTTCTCGTTCCAGTACGGCGACTCGGCCTTCTTTGTGATGGACACAAGGAAGCACCGCGTGCACCCCAGCTACCCCGGCGAAGAGCGCTCGACACTCGGTGTGACGCAGCGCGATGCACTCCTCTCGTGGCTCAGCCAGGTGAACAGCACGGCAACGTTCAAGTTCCTCGTCTCCTCGGTGCCGTTCACCACGCTCTGGGGGGGTCCTTTGGACTTTGACGGGCGCAAGGACGGGTGGTCGGCGTATGCGGAAGAGCGCAAGATGATTCTCGACGTCATCCAGTACGTCCCGAACGTGATCATCTTGAGTGGCGACCGCCACGAGTTTGCCTCGGTGAGCTTCCGTGACTCGGTCGTCGAGTTCAGTACCAGCCCGCTCTCGATGTTCTACATTCCCGTCCGCACGCTTTCACAGGAGCACTCGATCGATCCCCCAGGCGAGGAGCTGCTGCTCAAGTACATCCCGGATGGCAACCACAAATGGACTGAGCTCGAGGTCGACACCCGCGACCCCCAGGAGCCGGTGGTCCGCACCACCGTATTTGTGGACGGCAAGGAGGCATGGCGCCTGGCGGTGCATGGCCGTCCTGTGCGCCGCACGCAAGGCGCTCTGGGTTCGCTCGCCAAGAGCTTGATGGAGCTTCTCGGATTCCGTAATTTGCGTTGGTTTGATTAAATCGATTCCGTCACCATGTGGCCCATGCGAGGAAGCGAGCGAGGAAACCAGCGAGGAACGTAGTAACACACAGGTTAAGTAGGCTCTTTGCAGTTGGTAGGGTAAGAACATATCCCGGCTAGCTCAGTCGGTAGAGCGTCAGACTCTTAAAAGGGTCTCTTCGGTTACGAAGAGTTATCTGAATGTCGTGGGTTCGAGCCCCACGTTGGGAGTTTTTTTTTGCCCTGGTCTTCTAGGCAATTATTGCACGCTACCGTGCCGTGCTCTTTTTAGCTCTATCTCTTAGCACCCTTTTTCTACCAGGAATTGTATGTATATTGCAACACTAGATACGGACACTAGCGTTCGCACGGTTAACCGTACCAATTTTGTGCGCCTCGTCCTTGCGAGACAAGACAGAGCTGTTGCCTTCCAACACAGCCAGCATCTCGACCGCCAAACGACGGCTGATCGCGCGGTCAGCACGGCGGCGACTCGCTTCGATAATCCAAACAATCGCACGACGGGTGCTTTGCCGCGCGTTCAAGGGGATGGGAACCTGCATCGTCTTACCGCCCTGTTTCCGCGATTGCATACGGAGAATGGGCTTCGCAAGCTCCACAGCCTCGTACACCAACGGAAGGGGGTCCGAGTTGGTCAGCTTAGCCATATGAGCGAGCATATCCGCAATATAGCGCTCGGCAGAAGCCTTCTTGCCATCCTTCATCAGCAGGTTCACAATGAACTGCAGGAGGGGATCTTGCCGGGGAGGAAGCGTGTCCAAGGTATAGGTAAAGGTCTTTGCAGGGGTTACAGATGAGGGGAGCGGGGTGCTTCCAGGAAGCACAACCTTGGTAGACTCGGGCTGAGCAGGTTGCTCGGCTCCGGGTTGCTTCGCCTCTTGGCTCGTCAGACGAGACGTAGAGAACGGCGCCACCTGGGCTGCAGGTAGACCCTTTTGCACAGCAATGCGAGCCACCGGGGCCGAAAATGTGCCACGGGCAGACGCCAAACGGCTGCTCTGCACCAGCGTACGGGACAAGAGCATTGCGCTAGGACAGAGACTCGTCGACCACGACAGCGAGCAAGAAGTCTGTCACGTGACTTCCTTCGCGTGTCGTCTTGTCAAGCTGCGTGCGACGACGAGATATGGTCGCCGGAGCCGAGGGCATGCCTGGGCAACCGTGGGGCTACGACGCTTCGTATGCAACGAATGAGTCACAGAGTGCTCCAATTCCTGGCCCAGGGTCTTCCAGCGTATCACATGGATCAGTAAGCGCTTCGCCTCATAGTGCTCCTCCCGGACCTCCGCCGCGGCCGCCGGGTCCGCGGCCGGGTCTGCCTCCGGGTCTGCCGCCGGGTCCGCCACCGGGTCCGCCGCCTAGTCGTCCCAGCCGATGGGATGCGCCTCCGGCCCCTCCGCAGCCGCAAGGCAGATCCCCAGCCAGGAAGCCATGGCTTATACCCCGCGTTCCCCCACGCGCACCGCTTACGCCCGACGTGACCAAAGAAGTATGTTTTCTATCACTTACAGGAGGTCTCAGAACTGCGTTCACAGCGCATGCAAAACTTGCGTGGCCACTATCTCGTGTCGAATAAAAATGGAAGCGGCAGTGCAACCATCCCCCCTCATTTCTCGCTGCAAAGCGCCCTGATGGAGCTTAGCGATGCGGACCTCGAATCCAGTGCAATGCATGCACGCACCGAGTTCTTGGAAGAATCTCTGACTCGAACCCAAGAAGACGCATTCGCTTATTCCGCCGTTACCACTGCCACACACCGGGGATAAGCAAGGAGAAGACCATACCCCCGGAGCGACATAGGTACCCTACCGGTTTCACCGAGATTCCGCGGTGTACGGTAAGAGGGGTTTGTACACTAGTGGATCTGCAGCTACGCCGACGTGCATTTTTTAATAGCGTCTATGCCGATTAACACGCGCACGCATCGTGGTCACGCTCTTGCAGATAAATTTCCCGCTCGCTCATGGAAAAATCTGGGCACCCTCATTTCAAAGCGAACTATTGAGTGCGGGGTGATAATGCTGCCTTGAGTCTCCGTACCCCTTACCCTACACAGTGCTATCAACAAATCAACCGAGTTCTTCGGAGCCTCCTATCGGGAAAAAAAGCGGAATCCTCTGTGCGGCATAGCCCCGTCGTTTGGTTTGACCGGCTCGTTACTTATTGCTGTGAAAACCGTTGTAGGTCGCCTAATTAGGAAAACAATAATACAATACTACATACAGCACTATGCCGGGGATATTAACGGGATCGAAGACAAAACAATCTCATCAAGCTACTGTGGGCGTAGTACATTTCCTGATCAAGCCTTGTCATGCACGCCTAACGAACGCCCATGCTCTGCTGGCACCATAAGGGAACTCCAATACGATGCCGCAGTGGCGGGGAAACTTATCTGGCGTTCTTTCCCCTCCACGCTTATTTTGCTACTGGTTCATAAGTATGCACGCGTATACATGTGCATTATACCCCGCCTCTGAAATCTGTAAGCTCCACAGTCCGATGTACTGCTCCTCCGCCTTGGTGACTTATCTAAGCTTGCATTGTCAGCTCGGCGTGCATATGTGTGGTCTATATTTAAGCTTTCAGACCGAAAAGTCCTTCAGAAAAAAATAGACCAATCAATTAGGCGAACTTCTGCAAGAGGGCGCTCCTACAACCGACGAGTCGGCTTAGTCAACATCAGAATCCGCTTGAGGGGCGCCGCGCTCCGACTGGTGCCTGTCAGGAACTCGAGCTTGGGCGCAACGGGTGAGAACGGTCCCCGCGTTTCAGCTCACTAGCTCACAACGCTATTCCCCTCTGTCAGTGAAGTGCCAAGGGGGCATGGGCAGCGTGAGCATGTCATTTATCTTTCCAGAACTGCCCACATGGCTCCTAAATGAAGCACCCTCCTATGAATTTGTACGTACGCCCTGCGACGGACTCGGTACTGACACAAAAACAAGTCTGCTCACACCCGATCAACGGTTCTTGATGATACTGCGACGCCTACTCAATGGAATGTGGGCATGCCGAACCCTGACATCGAAGATATGAAGGCGTTCCTGAGCAATCCCCGCTTCGTAGGGACTCCTTCCCTCCCTGATATGCAGGTGGGCGCGGCAACGCCAACGCCGGACCGCCAGCTTGAAGGGCTGTCTGCGCCTTCCGCCTACGGATCTAGTGCGGACTCTTACGGCGGTTCTTGGGGATCGGGCTTGGCTCACAACACGCCTACGCCGACGATGACGCCAAGCACTGCTTTGCCCTTTGGCGCCTCCGCTCCTGCCGTTGCGCCGTCGGCCCCTCTGACTGGCGGAGTCCGGCCCCAGTATCATGTGCCCCACCTATCCCATGCCGATCCCATGCCTCCTGCGGCACCATGGTCAAGCGAGGAAGAGCTGTACTATCAGAACATGGCCCAGTACATGGACCGTGCCTCGCAAGTGCCTTCTGAGTCAAACCGTGTTGTACAACTGAAGGACCCCCGATTTTTCAATGGCCACGACATCATCCCCGACCCCACCATCAACCACACGACACCACGCGCCCCTTCTACAACCCAAGTGGCGACGGATGCAACCTCATTCGGCGCTGCGCCTACCATGCGCATCGCCACCAACTTCCGGAGCCTATCGCGTTCGCCATCACCGCGGGCCAACAAAGAAGCGAGATGGGACTACCGCATGACGACCCGTCACGATACGCCAGGAAAAGCCACATCATCTGCGAATGCCAAATCGCGTCCTTTCGTGTGTTCGTACTGCTCGCGTGCCTTTGCTCGCAAGCATGACCTGGAGCGCCATGCCCGTGTTCACGTATGTACCCCCGATGAACTTACCTAGTCCGGTGACCGGCCCTACGTTTGCACGACGTGCAAAAAAGGATTCCCTCGGAGCGACGCGCTTCGGAGACACATGTACGTTTGTTCATTTGGCTGACATCAGGCGTGTGGAACATGACACGGTAGTTCCCTACTGGCGCGGCCCGTCTCCTGACCTCTCATCGGATGCGCGCAACGCCCGTGACTCGCGCGAGAGTTGAACGCTTTTCACTCGCCAATGCATGGAGAAAAAGCTTTGGAGCTTGGATATAAATGCATGTTGTACTATAGATGCGCAACGTTCAAAGACGTTACTTATTCTCCAGTCGCGAAACATCCAGTCGCGAATCCTTGGCGAGGATCTCGGGAGTGAGGACGTTCTCTTGGACCTTGAGTAGCTCCTTAAACGAATGCTTGATGGTAACGTCCGACACACCGGCCGCGACTGAAATACGGCGCGCAGTGCGCTGTTCATTCACAAGAAGCGTTACAAGGTAGATAGACGCAGCAGCAATCGTAATGGGCGAGCGACCGGCGAGGTAGCCGAGCTCGTGGATGCGGTTGGTAATCGCCTCCGTCACACGCACGATCGACATATCCAGACCCAGGTGGTTGCAGTATCGAGCCACCAGATCCGTTGCACCGACGGCAAGGCCAAGCGGCGTACCGCTGCCAGACGTGCCAGGGCCGGGCCCGCCGTCGTGCGCATCCTCGGCACCTTCGACCGAGCCGGTGCCGGTCGCATTCAGACCAAAGGCATCTTTCATTTCACGGAAACACCGTGCCACCTGCTGCTTGCGTGCAGAGGTCAGTGCACACACCTCAGGGAAGGTACGCGGTACGCGGTTCACACGACACGCCACGTAAATGGCCGCCGCAATAATGGCATCCGTGTGCTTACCCCGCAGGAGCTTTTCTTGGTCCACACGGCGGTAAGCCTGCTTTGCCGTGTCACACACCGTCCTCGGTAGGTGGATACTGTCACACTTATTCTGAATCGAGTCGAACGCATCGAGCAGCGAGCGATCTTTGGTCGCATACGTCCGCGACATGGTTTTCATCAACTCGCGCGATGTGCCCGTACCACCATCGCGCGCACCAATCCTGCTCTCCAGCTGCTCACCAATTCCATCGAGGATGGGGTTCGAGGCGCTACCCACACGCGAGGGGTCGTCGCCGTCTTCGTTCGCAAAGGTGCGCCACTCGGACCGCGTATCCACAATGCGGTCGCCCAGGACCAGGCCGCAATCTGCGCAAACCAGGTCGCCGCTTGCAAACTCTTCGGTGATATTCGGAGGGATCGTCTGGCAGTCGGGGCACACCAGACGGACGTTCAGGTCGGGGAGGAACTGTTTCGGAGCTTTCTGAGCCTGGTTACGCTGCGCAAGCACCGGCGCTTCAACGAGACCGTGGTGTGCGGCCCTCTCGGCGCGCTCAGCAGCGAACCGAGGGCTAATTGCAAAGGCATCCGAGAGCGAAGGAGGCGCACCGGGCGCCCGCGACTCCGACTCTGCCGCCATGCTCGCCGAGGAAGGGTCACGAAGTCGGATCACGTGGGCAAATCAGGCACGACGGGTCAGACCCCCCCGCACTGCCCAGAGGCCGCGGATCGGATTCGGCTCGGTCCTCGGGAGGATCAAAGGGAGGGTAGGATATATCGCTGCAAGCCAGCGTCTACGCACATATACATAGCAATATTTGGCATGGGCAAGGAGGCACTGTTGCCGTCGATTCGGAAGCTTCTCTATGAAGGCAGCATGGAATCGTCTCCTGAGCGAGATGGGAAAACAAATCGCCTTTCTTGTCGCGCCAGATTAGCAAAGATGCCTTCTCGCTACGTAGGCAATTCCGCTAGTATTTCACATCGCAAGAAGCAGGCCGCAAAGCGACTCTAGCAGACCTTGTACATTTCCAACCGCCCCCCACCATCCAACTGCATCTCTTCGTCACCTCCTCACCCCCTCTATACGCGCTCCAGCTCGCTCAGCCCATAGACACGCGTCAGCTACCTCGTGTGCTGCTCCGTGCAGCACGCCGCTGGACGGTAAATGTGGAGGTACCACGTGGCATCTGTTTCGCAGCGGCCGTCATGGCGGAGCCCGTGTCGAGTTTCGAGGCGTTTGCGGACGCGTACCGCGCCGCGAAAAGCCTCGATCTTGCAGAGCAGCTTGACCCTGAGTCGGGAACCGCACTTGTGTTTGCGGATATCTGCGCCGAACGTGCGCGGCTCGACGAAGACGGCGTCGTAGCGCCGTTGGAAGACGTCAACGTGGACGAATGGAAGACGGAGGAACATACCTGGACGCTGATCCAGCTCCTGTTTTCGTACGTACCCAATCTAACGCAGTGAACGATATATCGAAGGCCGCCCAAGCCTGCGCGCAGATGCCGCGCACGTATACGAGACACCTCTTGCGACCGTGCAGCGTATTTTGGAGGCCGATACCGAGCTGACCGAGCTCAAGATTGTGCGTGAATGGCTCCAGGAGCTTCTTCCTGTGCAGCACACCATCGAGGTGCGCAAAGGGTACCTCCCCTTTACGAAGAATGCGCTGCGCTCGTCGAAGCGCACGCAGCTTCCGTCGAACCTTTCCGGCCGCCGCGGCAACGAGCGCCTGGTGCAGCACCTGGACCCCGATGCGTCTGTGCGTGGCCCTGGATCACTTGACGTGGAAGACGTGAACTACGAAAAAGCGCTCGTTCGCTCCCTCTTTGAATACGTGCGTGCCGGCGAGCTGGACAAGGCGCTGCATCTCTGCTCGCAAACGAGCCAGCCGTGGCGTGCAGCATCGCTGCGTGGTGCGCTCTTTTACCACAACCCCCAGCTTGCGGAGCCGACCGGCGACGAGGCACTCGGCGACCGCATGCGCAGTGTCTGGCGGCGCGTCGCCGAAAAAGCCGCGACGAGCCATGCGTTGGACCCGTACGAGCGTGCGCTGTATGGCGCGCTCTGTGGCCAGCTCTCGTCTGTGCTTGCAGTGAGCGAGACGTGGGAGGAGCAGCTGTGGGGCTACATTAATGCGCGCTTTGAGCAGCGCCTGCAGCGCGAGCTGGTCGAGGCGACGCCGGCGCAGTGGAACGCGGACGGTGCATCCCATACCTCGAGCACGCTGCCCGAGGCGTCCGCGGAGGCCTCCGAGAGTCTCGAGTCGATCTTTGAGCAGCTCGTGCAGTCCAAGAGCCCCGGTCTGCAGCATGCGGCGATGGACCCCTACCATATCACGCAGCGGGCGGTGATTACGAACCAGATTCCCGACCTGATTGCGCGCGTGAATGCGCGTCTCCCCGAGCTCGAGGCGCTGCGCCCCGAGGAGTTTGCGCGTCTCGTGCGCTTCTTTGCGCACCTCGTCCTCTACTGCCATATGGTGCATATCCCGCTCCCTGTCGCGCTCCGTGCGCCGATTCTCAACGCATACGTCGGCGTGCTGCAGCGCGCCGAGCAGAGTAGCGAGCTGGTCGCCTTGTACGCGAGCAGTCTTGAAACAGAAGACGCGCACGTCGTATATGCCGAGTTCCTCTGTGGCATGGAGACCGATGCGCCGCTCGAGGAGCGCCGCCGGGCGCTGCTCCAGGCGCAGCCGCACAATCTGGACCCTGCAATTGTGGCGCGGTGCACGGTGGACATGATCTTTACGTCGCTCCTGCCCGCGGTGGCCGAAGGCGGTGCGACGAGCGACTGGGACGCCTCGCTCTCGCCGAACGAGCGGCGCCTGATTCTGGCGGTCGACTGGCTGACGTTCTTTGAGGCTACGTACGCGGACGCCATCCTCCAGGCGAACCGCCTGATGCGCGTCTTTATGGTGTCTGGGCGCCTGCATGCGGCGCACAGCCTCTTGCAGCGCCTGCCCCACGAGCTCTTTGCGCAGCTCGACACGGCCGACGTGCCCGAGGACCAAGTGCTCGAGCTCGACCACTGGCGCAGCTACTTTGACGTGCTCAACAAGAACGTCGCGGTGCGTGGCCTCTGGAGCGACTACTGCCAGACGGACTCGCGCGCGGAGCAGCACCAAGGCCTCGCGGCGCTTGCCGAAGCGGTGGATGCGGCGCGCTTTGCCAACCTCGAGCTGCTGGAGCTCGGCTGGCTGCGCATCGCCTTGGAGCCCGTCTCGGAGGAGGACGCGCTGCGCCTCGACGAGCTGCTCATGATCCGGCGGCGCTACATCCCCGAGATTGTGCTCAGCCTGCACCTGATGCTGGTGGATACGAGCCAGGCGCTGCCCGAGAACCTCGCGCACGCGCTGGCGCTGCCGAACCTGGTCGCAGACGAGCGCTTGCGCCTCTATGCCGAGTTCTCTGCGGCCGAGCCCCTCGCGGACGGCTCGCGCAACCTGCTGCGGGCGTACCTGGAGCACGTCCGGAACGCCGCGCTGCTTGCTATGGACCGTCGCCAGGACGTGCTGGGGTGTGACAAAGGCGTGCTTGTCTAGCCATAGTGTACATCCTACAGGTAAAAGTTGCGGCGCGACGCGCTCATCTTGGGCTTCCACTTGAACTCGATGCCGTCGTCGGGCGCCGCGTGCTCGACGTCCTCCTCGTCGGCGGGCGGCGCCTCGGTCTCGAGGTCGTCGACAAAGCGGCCGTTCCACGCGCCGGCGCCCTTGGGCAGGCCGGCGGCCATCGAGATGAGCTTGAGCGTAAAGCGGGGGCCGATCTCCTGCAGCGCCGCCTTTTCCGTGGAGCGGAACTCGTAGCGGTGCCGCCGGAAAAAGACATAGTCGCGCTGGTTGTGCGCCGTGACCACCTGGCGTCCTTCGAGGTCGGGGACCTTGGGGAAGAGGTGCTGCAGCATGTGGCCGACGCGGTGGCCGAGCGCCGTCGTAAAGTTGTTCAGGATCAGTTCGGGGCTGTGGCCCGTCGACCGCGCATGGCCATAGATCCCTTTGCCCATCGAGATGGACGTCAGGCGAAAGAGCGCCGTGGGACCCAGCGGGAGCTGCACGAGCGTGAGCGTGCACGGCTTCTTGTTCGACTCGCCGACGACCATCACGGCATCGTAACGGCGCGAACGCGCCCAGGAACTAATCTTGCCGAGGCCCGCGCCTTTGGCCTTGGCACGGGGGCGGTACTCGGCGCCGGGGAAGACGTTGAGGAGCTCCTTGACAAAGTCGCGCACGGCTTCGGCAGGGTGGCTGCGTGCGTTGGCCGACGCGAGGTGCGGCGATGTAGAGTTGGACGGGAGCGACGTCGTGATAAGGATCGCAGGCGGTGCGCTGGGATCCGCGTCGACGTCGTACTTGGCTTGGTGGGGATCGACCAGGTCCGGCAGGTCTTCTTGCGCCGCTTCGGGTTCCTGGACTTCCTCGGGCTGCTCATCGTCGCTGTCTTTGTCGTCGTCGTCGTCGTCGTCCTCTTCTTCATCGTCTTCGTCAACCTCGTCGTCGTCGTCGTCGTCGTCGTCCTCCGCCCCAGCCTCCTGCGCCGCCTCTGCCTTTTCCTGCTTCATCCACGCCGGCACCTCGTGCGTGTTCGGCACATTCAGCACCGTCGGATTGTATGTGCGCGAGTTTTCAATGGTGCGCGTCTTGTTCTGCGCCAGGCGCTCCTTCTTCTTTTGCTTGCCCTCCGCCGAGGTCCGCTCCTCCTTGGCGGTCTTGAGACGCCGCTGCAATTTTTCGCGGCGCTTCTCCTTGCGGTACTCACGGTACACATCTTGCCGCTTGTGCTTGTTTCCAATGTGCGACACATTGCCGCTGCGCCGCTTCGGCGCGTCGTCCTCCTCCCCCGCCGCACGTCCGCGCATCCTGGCAAAAAAGTGGGAGGAAAGCCACGTGGCGTCGGCCATGGCCGGCCGAGTGTTTTCGCCCGGGGCCGCCTCACCACACCATGTCCGTTTTCCTGGCTGCCTCGCGTTCGTCGCTGCGTGCTGCGCGCATGCCCACCTCGGCTATGCAGATTGCGCGCCGTAATGTGCACATTGAGAACACCTCGGAGACTGTATGTACCTGCGCTGACCCAGTCTCTTCCCTTCCCCCAGGGCCGCAAGCACACGACGGGCCTCGCCGTCGGTGTGACCACCTTCTTCGGCCTCGGCTTCGGTCTCCCCCTCGCTGTTGTGTACTACCAGCTGTATGTTGAATGTTTGAGCTGACCCTAGTAACAAGCAGTAATGCCTTAGCCACCAATCTCTACTCTTATCGTTCCCGAGTCGATTACATGAGCAGCACTACAAAGTTGCTCGGGAAGGTGTTGGCGCCCGGCACGCGCCGCGCCTCGTCCAACAGCTCGCCTTGCCACCATCCGTCAGGTTCCGTATGCGTGACGGCGATAATGTCGCCGGCCGTGAAGCTAAACTCTTCCGGCATCGAGGCGGCATAGTCGTACAGCGCCTTGACATAGAACAAGATCGGCTCACCCGCCTCGCTGTACTGCCCGGTCGGGGGGCGGTTCGTCGGCGCAGCGGGGGGTACGTTTGAGCCAGCGGGGGGGTTGTAGTTCTCCGCCATCTGGTTCTGCGTCACAGCACCGCGCGCATCCAACGTAATCCCGCCAGGGGTGTTGGAGCGGGGGGGCTGTGCGCCTTGTGAGCTGTATGCCGCACGGTTCGGCGCGTTGGCCGACAGGCGTCGCTCCGAAGGGAAGGACTGGCCGTACTGGCTCATGACCTGCTCCACCGGAATCGGCGACGTGCTCCGCGCGGGGGGGTTCATAAACGCCGCCGCAGGCGACAAAGGACGCTGCTGCAGACGGGGGTCAACCACCGGCCGCACGTCCGCCGGGGGCGCGCCGGGCATGGGGCCCTGGCGCACGTCCTGCACCGGCTGGGGCGGCGGCGGCGCCTGCGCCATGGGCTGGACGGGCGCCTGGGCCTGCGCCTGGGCTTGCGCCGGAGCGGCGGGCTGCACGACGCTCGTCGGACGGCTATTCGGCGCAGGCGACTTGCGCGACTGGTGCATGCGCAGGTTCGCCAGCGCCTTGGCGATCGGGTCGTCGCTCTCGTCGAGGTTCGCCGGCTGCGCCGGCGCAGCCGCCGGCGCGGCGGCCAGCGACGCGGCCGGAGCCGGAGCGGGCGCGCCACCCGACGCGTAGCTCGTCCGCGGCTGCGTGTCGTACTGCGTGACCGGGGCCTGCGCCATCGGCGCCTGGGCAGCCGGGGCCTGCGTGGCCGGGGCCTGGCGCACGGTCGGCTGGCGCGGCTGCTTCAGCTGCGACTCCATGCGGCTCAGCGGCGGGGCGCCCGGCGAGAACATCGAGTTGCGGTTCGACGTCGAGGGCGGCGGCGTGCGTGCGATCGGCTCGAGCGACTGCGGCGGCGGCGTGCGGCGCATTGCGCGGCTGTTGCTGCGCGGCGTGTCGAGGTTCGGCGTACCCCCCATGCTGGGCGTGCCGCCGATGCTCGGCGTCGCCCCGAGCCCCGGCGTGGCGCCAAAGCCCGGCGTGGCGCCGAGGAGCGACGGCGTGGCGCCCGATGGCACCGGCGTGCCCGTGCTAAGCGGCGGGAGCACGTCCGACATGCGCGTCGAGAGGCGGTGGAACTGGGCGGCAGACACAGGCTCGTCCTGGGGCTGGGCCTGTCCCTGGGCATAGTTGATGTACTCTGGCGCGGCGGGAATCGCGGCGCCGGTGCCAAACTCGCGCACAAAGCCCTCGACGTCGCGCATCGAGTCGCAGTCCTCGAGCGAGACACGCACGCGCTCGCATGCCTCGTCGTCCGTCACGCACACGCTCGAGATGGCGTTGGCAAAGCTCCACAGGTTTGTCTTGAGGAACTCTTGGCGCTCTTCTTCCACGTCCTGACACACATCCAAGAAGCTCTTCCACTCCGAGTTCCACTTGTACGTCGTGTCCTGCAGTGCGCGGACGTAGCTCTGGTAGTCCTTGTCGTTCTGGCCGACGGTCGCCTGGACGCGCTCGAGCTTGCCCATGAGCTTGTCGAGCTCCTTGCCCTGGACGAGGTTGCTCTGTGCGGTGTATGCGTTGATTTTGGTGCAGTCCTGCTCGTATTTTTCGCGCGAGCGCTGCACGTACTGCATCTGCATCTGCTTGTGTTTATACAGCTTGGTCACCGCGACCTGCGCTGGGCGGCGCACATTTTCCGAGCGCGCCATCAGGTCGGACAGTGGGCTCTCGATCTCTTTGCGCACCGAGTGCACGAGCTGCGCATGGGAGCGCGCCATGGCTTCGGTCTCAATGCGTACCTTGTCGAGGGCATGGCGCATCGGGCTGTGTCAGTCGCACAACGTACCCCGTCTCGTGCTTGCCGAGGGCCGTCTTGGCCAGCTTGCTCAGGCGCTTGGAGTACTCTTGCTCAATATCCGCACTGGATCAGCTACAATACGTACCGTTCCTGGTAAAACCCACGCAGATCCTCGAGCGTCTTGGTGGTGTTTTTGATAAAATGCTGCATCACATGGTAACCGGCATCGTTGTTACCCTGCATAAGTCATACCACGCACCCAAAAGGCGTTGCAAAATGCGTACGGGTCGGCATTCGCCTCCCCGTAGCCCGTGTTGCTCTGCATCGTGGCTTGGGGTGTCGGTCGCGCGCGTGTTGCGGAGCGCGTTTCGGCCGAGTCCACGTGCGCATAGCGAGAGGGCGGCGCAACAGAGGAGCGTACCGATGCCATGACGGAGCGGGGCTCGGCGCCGGCACCGCTTGCGGCGGAAGGCACCGGGGCGCCTGCTGCCGAGAGCCCACGGGCAGGGCAAAAAAGCCGGTGGCCGCCCCTGTTTCGGCGGCGCGGCACGGCGCAGAGCACGCCGCCTGCCGAGACGGTGGAGATGCAGCCCGTCGCGGCACAGCGCGACGCACGCAAGCCTGCGCGCCAGCTCCAATTTGCGAATACAGCGGTGAGCGTCCGGCCGGAGGATCTGCCAGAGGGGTACGAGCCCGGGGACGAGTACCGCGGGCTCGATGCGTACCTCGCGGCGCGCAGCACGCAGCGCAGGCAGAAACGCCGCCAGGAGCGGCGCGCCGCCCTCGCACAGTCCCAGTTCGCACGCAGGCGGACGGAAGAGAGCGACTCGGACTCGGATCATAGCTCATCGGGCAGCTCGAGCTCGAGCCAGACGGCGCAGGGCGGCATGGCTCGCCTGCGTGCCCTCTTTGGCGACTCGGACAGCTCGAGCTCGAGCTCGAGCTCGGACTCGAGCGACACCGAGTCGGACGGGGCCACGTCGATCGCATCAGGCACAACACGCTCGGCCGTGGACCACGACACAGACCGCATGTCGCTCATGAGCCGCCGCTCACGGCACACACGCTTCGAGGGATCGACGACCGACTCGCCGGCGCTCCCTTCGGCGCTCTCGGCGTGGACACCGCGCCTCGGCGGACGGCCGGGGCGGCGGCGGCGGCGGCGCAGAAAGCGCCGCGCCAACCGCGAAGCGGTCCACATGCAAAAGGCGAGCCGCAAGGCTCGGCGCAATGCGCGCCGCCTCCGCGAGATCGCAGGAGGCGTCACGGAGTATGCACTGTACGCGCCGACGGCGCCGGGCGAGGATCCTTTACTCCGCGCTCAGTCGTGGCGGGCCGTGCAGGACCGTCTGCACTACTACTTTATGTACTATGCGCAGCGCGACGGCCACGCCGGCGATCTCGGCGCACCGAGTGCATCGGATACACACGCGCCACAGACCTCGACACCGCGGCAGGACGACGAGCTGGACATGGGCTTACCCCCGCCTGCACTTGACATGCCGTCCGAAGACACCTCGTTCCAGGAACTCGACGACGACCAGGAATGGTACGAGCGCGAGCGGAGCACCGGACGACACATGTCCGACGTCCCGCTCACGCCCTTGTTTCGCACGCGGCCCAGCACGGAATGGGTGTCGCCGATCCCCTTTGCACGGACGCCGGGGCCGGGGCGCGCGGCGCGCACGCCGCGCAGCAACGTGCCGACGATCGCCGAAGAGGGGACGCTCGACGACCTCGACGCGCCGCTGCTGGGTGAGCCGATGCTCGCGCTGCCACGTGCGGCGAAGCAGTCGCCCCGCGCGCCGCCGATCGCCGACGTGCTTCCTCCGCCGAATCCACCGGCGGAGCTGCGTGCGAACCCGTGGTGGCTCGATATCCACTGCCCGACGTACAAGGACATGCAGCAGCTGAGCCTGCTCTTTCCGCTGCACCCGCTAACGGTCGAGGATATCCTGAAGCAGGAGCCGCGCGAAAAGGTCGAGTCGTTCGACCGGCTCGGCTACTATTTTGTCGTGGTACGTGCGCTGGACGAGAGCTACTTTCGCTTTACGCGCGGCGGCAAGGACCCCGGCATGATCTCGCCGCGGCTCGTCGAAGAACAGATGGACAAGGCGCGCCTCGCGCACGAATATGATGCGATGGACGAGAAGATGCCCGGGCAGTCGCTCGTGAGCCTCGAGATCTGTACTGACGAACGGTCCAAAGAGGGTCTCGAGGGTCTGAACGCCGGCAGCGTGAGCATGTACCTCGTCGTCTTTGCGCACGGCGTCCTCTCGTTTCACTTTGAAGACGTGCGCAAGCACACGGACCGCGTGCGATCGCGCCTCGAAAGCCACGTCTTTCCCACCGACTTTAGCTCGGAGTGGATCGTGCACGGGCTGTACGACTCGATCGTCGACGCCTTTACCCCCTACGTTACTTTCCTGCGAACGCAGGTCGGCGAGATCGAGGCGCTCTCCAACGATCTGGGCATATCCCCCTTTAAAGAACCGGAGCCGAAAGAGAAGCGCCCGATGCGCAAGCCCTTCCGCTCGTGGCGCCGGAAGGCGAAGCCCGCGCAGCTTGATACCCACCTCGACACCCCGCTCGGGGCCATGGAAGGCACGTCGAACGCCAAGCACGACAAAAAGAGCTCGTCGTTTTCGACGGTGGACGCCGTGCGCCAGAGCCGCTTCATTTGGCATTTGTCGCACACGCGCGAGATTGTCACGGGCCTTTCGCGCCTGCTGATTCCCAAGACCGACGTGCTCCGTGGGTTCCGCAAGCGTCTCTCTGATGCCGAGGCGGAGATGGACGAAAGCATGATTATCTTGTACATGGACGATATCTTTGACCACGTCGCCTTGATGCTTGTCCAGCTGCACGACCGCGAGAACGCGCTCTCACATACCCACAATTCGTTCCTTGCGCGTTCTCAAATCGCCAACAAACGCTTCCAGATCGGAAAAATCAAATACCTCTTGCTCGCGGCGTCCGTGGCCTCGGGCACGCTCATGTGCCAGCTGGCCACGAGCACGTTCTCGATGAACGTCATGGTCCCGCTAGAAAACCAAATGGATGGCCGCCCCCATACCTCCTTCTACGGATTTGGTGCGATCATTGCGTTTGTTGGATGTGTGCCATTCATTATATACGCATACTATCGCTTGGTCAAGCGACTGGTCATGCTCCAAGCCAATACCACGACCGTCCACTGGTAGCCCCATAGCCCACCACACGTGTATGACTAAGCACGGCCGAACGCGCCTCTTTCGGGCGCGCGCGCGACGCGTCGTTTCTTGTGTCCTCGTGTTACGATGTTGGAAGCAAAGATTGAGCAGGCTGTGGTGGTGCGTATGTTTGGCTTATGGTAGTTTAAGCGCGTCCTGGACGCTATCAAGGATCTGGTGGAGCATGCCAACTTTGACTGCAACGAAGAGGGTCTGGTACGTCCCGTGGCTTACCCAGCGCCTCCAAGCGATGGACAGCTCGCACGTCGCCCTCTCTGCCGTGGAGCTGCGTGCGGACGGTTTCGAGGAGTACCGCTGCGACCGCCCGATGAGCATCGGTGTGGCGATCACCAGCCTGACCAAGGTGCTGCGCAGCGCCAACAACAACGATATCCTCAACATGCGCAAGGGCGACAATGCCGACAGTCTGCACCTCGTCTTTGAGGGCACGAGTACGTATCGACGCTGACACAGGCTCGGACCGTATCGGTGAATTCGACCTGAAGCTCATGGACATCGACACCGAACACCTCGGCATCCCCGACACGGAGTACGACGCGGTGGTTAAGCTGTCTTCGAACGAGTTTGCGCGCATCTGCCGTGACCTGTCCAACGTCGGCGAGAGTGTCAAGATCACCATCACCAAGGAGGGCGTTACCTTCTCGACCGAGGGTGAAATCGGCGACGCGCGCATGACGCTCAAGCAGGGCTCGGGCTCGGCCGCGCGTCTCGACGACGAGGACGACGAGGGCGGCCTCGGTGAGGAGAGCGAGCAGCCTTCGAAGAAGAGGAAGGCGGACCTGGCTGGTGGCTCTGCGGGCGGCTCGGTCGTCCCGGTCGAGATCCAGCTCGAGAAGGCGGTCGCGCTCACCTTTAGCGTGCAATACCTCGTGAACTTTACCAAGGCGGCCCCGCTCTCGTCCGCAGTGACACTTCACATGGCTGACAAGGTGCCCCTGCTGGTCGAGTTCGCGTTCGAGAACGGCCATGTGCGGTACTACCTTGCCCCGAAGCTGGCCGAGGTACGTACAGCTCGACTTACACAGACGGACGACGATTAAACCATCTACGTCGTAGGCTTGCTAGGCACAGAAAAGGTCTTACATTTATATAAGTTGCCTGCATTATCAACTGGGTGTAATGCGTCATAGCTAGGCGGCAGGCGCGCCTTCATTACCAGAGCCCGGGAGAACAGGGGCCAGACCATATGTTTCGTTCAGCAGCGCAGGGGCCGCGCCAGTGTGCGATGCGGCAGCGGGCACCTCTTGGGCGGCATGCGCCTCGGCGCTCGGAACACCAGCGATATGCGCATCCTGTACAGGCGCGGGCGCCTCGGTGGCCTCGGCGGTGTGCGTAGGCAGACCCGTGGCGCCGGTCGCGTCCGGAGCACCGGGGACGGACGCGTCCACGCCGGTCGTCGCACCCGTGGCAGCCGTCGCCGCTGCGTTGCTGGTGTCCAGGTTGGGTTGGCCAGCCGCATTAGTAGCATCAACAGCGGTATCAGTGCCGCTCGGCACAGCATCAGTAGGGTGGGCAGCGGCACCTGTCGCGGTGTCGGCAGCACCGGTGGCAGAATCGGCACCGACAGGGAGAGACGCATCCGCGCCACTGGTAGGCGCATCAGCCCCGCGGGTGGCAGCATTAGTGCCTATCGCGTCAGCACCAGCGGCATCCGCGCCAGCAGCACCACCGTCAGCGGCGCCAGCACCAACGCCAGCAGCGCCGGCAGAATCGCTAGCGGCGCCGGCACCAGGACCGGCTGCATCAGTGGCACCGGCTGCATCAGTGGCATCAGCACCACCAGCACCACCAGCAGCACCAGCAGCACCAGCAGCACCAGCAGCACCAGCAGCACCAGCAGCACCAGCAGCACCAGCAGCACCAGCAGCACCGGCCTCACCAGCACCAGTACCAACACCAGCACCAGTGTCACCGCCGTCCGGCGCATCACCCTTTTCGCCGGCCTCCAAATCCCCGGCATTCTTGCGCGACGGCAGTTCGTACTCCTCCGTCATAGGACCATCGCGTTCAGGGTCGTACGTCCACTTAAAGTTGCGGGGCAGGTACATGGCCGGGTGCACAGCGTTGAGGATAGCACAAGCAATAAAGACAAAAGTGCTGTCAAAGACGTACAAAGCCCACTCGGTTTGGTTGATGACACCCGTCCACCCCACAGCCATCTCAATCACACGATAGATCGAACGGAGGACGATAAACAAGCTTGAAAGGAAAACAGCAACGAGGAAGGTGTACATCCTGCGCAGCAGCGGGGGGTTGTCCTTGCGCGCCTTGAGCCAAAACGAAAGAAAAACCATGTTGAACAAGAGGTATCCTGCGAGTTGGACAGCGACACCGCCGACCACAATCATCGAACCCTTGTGCGAATCCTGTGTGAGACAATCAACGTACCGAGGCAGAGTCCGATGTACCGGCCATGCCCGCTCCAATACCCTGAATCACGAGCGACGCGACGTCGATCGTAACAAAGATGGGCATCACGAGGATAGGGCGCACGACCGAGTACTTGCGTGGGAACAAGGTCGCGACGCGTCCAATCGACGTAAAGTGAACCTAATCGTCAGCAACAAGATAACCTACTGCGGCAAATAAACAAGGCGTGATGATCAACAAGCACTCCATCGCCACGTAGGGGTCACGCACGTAAGGATCGTTGTGGCCGAGGACGCGCCTGCGTCAGCAAAAAAACGTACATGATATAACCGCACATCTCAGCGAGCGTGCCAATGACCATAATGATCATCCACCACTGGCGGTGGATGAGCACCTGGGCAAAGTGCGCAACCGAGGTCACTGCGAACAGCACGATAAAGACAATCGCCGCTGCAAGATTCGGGAAATACCCATAAAGGGGATGCGTCGCACGATCCTTCAAGAGGATCTCGGGTTGCACTACAGTCCCGTTCATCGTGGCGTTGAGTCGGTACTAAGCTTGTCTCGGTGTTACGCGCAGCCATTGTGCCAAGACCCTAATTTGCTTAGTCATCGTAGGCAGGGTAAGTAACAAAAGCGGCAGATGTCGGCATGTGGTTGGGTACATGCTTCTATGTAGATACATTGCAGGGAAGAGCATGCTCGCAAGAGCATGCTCGTTCCCTACACCTCAAATATGAAAACATAGCCCGTAAGCGTTACGTGGCCGATTCGTGTCGTGCAAAGCCCGGCTTTGCTGCGCGGGTCCGGTCCGCCTGGAGCAGGCCTGCGTCGAACGGCAGGGCTTGCCCAAGGACGTTTTCCGAGTGTGCGCGATGCAAGCGGGTGTCGAAACGCGCGCTCTTCATCTCTGCATGGTCGATGCGCTGCTGCGCTGCTGCGCCGGGGGTCGCCAGTGCCTGCTTGGCACGGCCCCAGTTCGAAGAGAGCTCCGAAGTCCAGCGCGACCAGTGCGATGCGTCGACGACCAAGTCGTACTGGATGGTGTGCAAAAAGACACGCTCCAGCTGCTCGATTTCCTTGGTATTCAGACCAGAGATTTTGGACCACGTCCGGTTCGAGTAGGTGCGGTCCTGGAGGAACTTGGACGCGACGACGACCGCAGCCAAAAACATGCGGCGGCCACAGAGGAGCGGCGAGAGCGACGGGGCCTTGGCAGCTGCCTCGGGCGACACCTCCGACATGCCCAAGGCATGCGGCGGCGAGAGCGACGGCAGGCGGCCCTGCTCTGCATCCGCGTCGGAAGGGATGCCGTCGGTGGCGTCGGCCATTTTCTCGACGCTGGCATTCACCGCTTCCTTGCAACGGATGCAGTAGAGGAGCGCCGCCTGGAGCGTCGAGCAGCTCGTGCGGCTACGTCGCAGAATCTCGCGAACAAAGAGATCCAGGGGGAGCGTGTTGTTTTGCGTGGCACACCGAGCGGATGTCCTGCTTTCACGCGAAAAACGCCCCCAGATCGAGGCAATGGTGTTCACGGCCACATCTATACCGTGTTAACATCCTCCTCTCATCCATATACGTACCGACCAAGTTTTCCACGAAGAGCGTGCGGCTCATTCGCAGTGCGGCGCATTCGCGCCCGGCTTTGGGCGCATTTGCGCCCGGCTTTGTTTCCACGGCTTCGGTGCGCGCGTCGGATGCGCGCAGCTTGCACTTTTTCAGTGCAGGCTCCGAAGAGGGTTCGTGCAGGTCTTCATCCGCGCTCGACAGTTCTTCACTGGAGCGCCGGCCCTTGCCAGAGGCCTGCGAGAGGCTCGGCGAGGTGTTCTGACTCGACAGACTCGTCGGGGGTGAGTCATCGTTCTGCGAGAAGGTCGAGGAGGCGTCGGACTGCGACGAAGTCGATGAGGTCGAGAATGCACTCGGGTGAGGGTTCCGCTGCTTGTAGTGTGCAGCTTGTTCCCACAGAGCCGAGTGATTCTCTGTATCCATTTGCATGCTAGTGGGGCAGAAGGAGTTGATCAGAAAGGCGATAAACAGTCAGGGACCGCAGAGCGATCCAAAGATTTCTTGTGCACGCTAAGCGTGAGTCACGTCCGTGTCGGGCGCGCGTTGTTCCAGTCTCGTATCGACGGCAAGTTTAGTGAGCGCGAGCGTCCTTCACGGACACAATCGCGGAAACCATCTTGTCAATCAATTCGTATAGAGTAGGAGCAGTATTCAGTGCGGCAGCAAGGCCGGGTCCAATCGAGTTGGATAGGGTGGTGTGGCAATACGTAACACAATGGGCACGAAGTGTAGGTCTCGGTGAGCTCTGCTATTCACAGAGCTACCAGCTTGAAAGTATCCTGCACAAAATGTACAGTACGGGAGGAAAGGTTATCTACCCGCTCGCAGGACGGTTCGTTCTGCTTAGGAGACAAAGCTCGTGGACCCCTGTGGTCCACACGTTTGCCACTCAACGCCATGTACGTCACACACGTGACTCATCCGCGGGTGCCGGTCCACGTGGCCCTAAATGAATGTTGCTGCGGTAAAGTGGAGGTTTCTTCGACGCTGCATGGAGGAACTCGTGCGCTCCTTGCGCAACTTGGAGCTCGGCGCGCCGCGCGGCGAGCAGATTGTGTCGCTTGTCGATGCGGATCCACGTGTAGAAAAGCAGCTCGCTCAGGAGCTCGCAGTTCCGGCGCGCCTTGACTCGCTGGGCGAGGAGGACGCGGCGGCGGCGCTGATGGACGCGGCGCTGCTCAGCGGCGCGACCGAGGCGATGCTCGCCAACTACAACCGCGCGCTCCAGAGCGAGGTCGAGGCGCTCCGGCGCGAAAAGGAGCAGTGCAACGCACCGAAACCGGTCAAGCGCGTCCCGCTTAAGGCACTGCTTGCCCAGCAGAACGCCATGATTCGCCGCCGCGAGCAGGAACGCGCGGCGGCTACCGACGAGGAGGGGCGCGTGTACATGCCCCGCCAGATTGTCGACTCAGACTATACGTACTGCTCGACGCGCCCTGTCGAGGCGCTCACGCCTCTGGATATGGATGAATTCGAGGCGCCAAAGCGCTTTGACACGAGGTACGTCGTGGTGCGCGTCGCCTCGCGCCTCGGTCTGTACGCCTCGTGCTCGTTTGTGGGGCAGCTGCCGTCGGGGAATGCGATCCCAGTGAGCATTGCGTACTTTACGCCAAACCTGCTCTTGCAGGGCGACGAACTGGATGCGATGCTCCCTGAAGGTACACTCCTTCTCATCCGCGAGCCGTACATTAGCACGCACTACCTCGGCGTCGGCGGACCGATTGCGGGGGGCAAGGGAACGACGGGTATTCGTGTAGACACGCCGTCGGACGTACACGTTCTCGACGGCAGCGAGCCGTGGCTTAAAGATGCATGGCCCGACGCACCGCCCCCTCCTCGGCTCGCCCTCTGGCGCCAAGAAGGGCCGCTTGCACGTGCCGTGCGCACGCAGCTTCCGGGTGCGTTGAGCGTGCCGGACGCGTCGCGCACCGACGCACGCACGACTATTGCGCGCTTCCTTGCACAAGACCGCCCCGGCGCAGCATGGCGCGAGATGCAGGCCGCCTCGCTCCTTGGCGTATGGGCCACGAGCGGTGACGAGCAGATCGAGGACGAGCTGCTGCGCGCCGACGTCCTTGTGGCGCTGCGTGCATACGACGACGCAAAAAAGGTGCTCGATCAACGCACGTCGCCTCCCCACTGGGCGGAGCGTGCGGCATCGGTCGCCAAGGCGATCGAGATCGGCGCGCGGGGCCCGTCCGATGCCGAGCTGCAGCGCATGTTTGAGACGACGCTCGAGGACGCGACGCCGCGCTTTTCGTACGCCGAGTTTATCGGCCCGGTGGCTGTGGAAGACATCCCGAATGCCGGGCGTGGCCTCGTGCTGACGCGCGACGTCGAAGAAGGCGAGCTGCTTCTTCTGTGCCGTGCGATCGGCAGCAGCTACAGCATGGACGCGGCGTGCCGCGGCGTGCCGCTGCTCCGCTGCAATCCTGATACCGGCGTGACGAGCACCACGACTCAGGTCCTGGCCGCGGCGCGGTGCATGCACGCGATCCTCGACCGCCCCGAGCTTGCGCTGCCGTTCCTGGGCCTGACAGCGGGCCCCGACTTGGCCTACTCGCCGTACGTCGCCGAGACATACCCGCTGCGCACTGCGGCCGAGATGGACGCAAAGCAGGCGATTGCGTCGTACACGCCGCCGTACGTGTCCTCGGCGTATACCAATGGTGTGCTGCGTTTTAACGCGTTTGGCCCCGCGGCGACGCCGGCCGCCGCGAGCGGCAACGATCCCATGTCGCGCTCGACGATGCCGCACCCCCTGCCTGCGATTTTGAACCATGCCTGCCTGCCGAACGTCTCATCGGTCTTTTTCGGCGATATGGTCACGACTCGTGCGCTGCATCCCCTGCCCAAAGGCACGCAGATCATGCACCAATATGTGCAAGGTGAGCTGCCGTACGAGACGCGGCAGTCGCTCCTGTCCAAGCACGGCTTCCAGTGCGCCTGTGGCCTGTGCCGTCTTGACGAGCAGGACGGCAAGGCGGCGCTGCGCAAGCGCCAGGAACTCAATGCGACTGTCCTGCCCCCGCTGGTCGAGCGCAGCCGCGCGCTAGAGAAGAATGCGGCACTCGCCGACGCGGATGCACACGCCGAGATCGCACAGTCCCTTTTGGACCTCGCCGCGTCGCTGCAAGAGACTTACGGCGCGGAACGCGGCGCACTGCGCCCCGACCTCGTCGACGTGTACCACCGCGCCGCGAGCCACGTCCGGACGTACGACACGCACGCGGCGATCGCCCATGCGAGCGCCGGCCTCGCGGCGTCGGGCAGCGTGCTGGCGCCTGTGCACCCGCGCCGCATCGCGCAGCTGCCCGACGTGCACTTTGACGGTGCGATCCAGTGCATGCTGCTGCTGGGCCTGCTGCACCTCGACCTCGGCGAGGAGGACGAGTGCTGCACATGGGTCGCGACCGCCGTGTATACCCATACGTGCATGATCGGCGGCGGTCTTGCGCTCTTTTTGCAGCGCTACGGCGAGTGCGTCGCGGGCGAGCCTCACGGCCCGTACGCGCGCGCTCTACAGACATATCTAGCACGTAACTAGAACGGAGCCGGGCCCTCGTTGCGCCCGAGCCACGTCCAGCGTGCGTGGTGGTGCTGCCAGAGACCCCAGCCGAGCTTGTCGAGCAGCGCAAGCTGCAGGTCCTTGGCGCGGCGCAGCTCGGCGGCCGACTCGCGCGTGCCGTTGCCGAGCTCGGTGAGCTGCTTGCGCAGGAGCTGCAGCGCCTGTGCATAGCGCTCGTGGTGCATGTGCCACTCGATGACCATGTTAGCATGCATCGCCTGCGCCTTGGAGCCGCTGCCGGTGTCGGCCAAAAACTTGCGTGCGTGCTGCACCGCCGCGTCAAACGCCGCGCGGTCGCCCTGGGCGAGGTGCGCGCGCGTCTTGCGGACAAGCGCAAGCTCGAGCGCACGCTGCTCGGCCTCGCGCTGCTTGGCGAGCGCCTTGTCCTCGTCGCTCTGCTCGGCCTTGGGCGGGTGCTTGGCGCCGAGATAGACGAGGAGCGCCTGCTCGTCGATCGTCGCAAGGAGCGCGTCGGCTGCGGCGAGCGCCCTGTCCGCGTCCTCGGCCTTGTCCGCGTCGGTCGCATCGAGCTGCGCTAGGAGCACGTCGAGGTCCGTAGGGTGCTCTGCGACGAGCTTGGCCAAAAACTGGCTCTTGTGCTCGCCGCTCAGCTTGGACGCGACGCCGGCGAGGAGCGCAGGGAGGCGCGGCGCGTCCGGCGCATCCTCGTCGCCGGTCTTGGCCGGCGCCGGGGGCACGACGAGGCGCAGAGGGTGCTTGTCGTGCGCGCCGAGCGCAAGCGTGCCGAGCAACAGGTCGCCCGACGCCGCGGACGGCGGCAGGCTGTCGCCCTCGAGGTGCGTGTCGATGCACAAGACACGGCGCTCACCCGGGAACAGCTTGACCATGTCGAGCTTGGGCGCATCGGCGGTGCCGAGCGCGTCGACGTGGTCGGCGTACACGTCGAGCGCGACCTCCTTGGGCTTGCTCAGCTTCTCGTCGACGGACAGCGGCATGTGGCGCAGGCGCTCGAGCGCCGCGTCGTCGTCGTGCAGGACCTGCGCATAGAGCGTGTAGTCGCCCTTTTGCAGCGACACTTCCTTGGGATAGACGTCGCCAAAGTGCACCGTCGCATTGTCCTGGTCGACGAGCTGCGTCAGGAGCGACACGCCCGAGTCGTACAGGTTGCCCGAGATCGGCAGGCGGTACGTCACGCCGCTCGCCTCCTTCACCGCAAGGGGGTACTGCAGCACGAGCTCGCTCAGCTGACGGCCGGACGGCACGCGGTCGCGCGGCGCAAGGAGCGGACGTACCTCGCTCTTGGTCGGCCGCACAAACGAGCGGCGCGTGTCGAGCGTCGCAGTCGGCTTGCACTCTTCGATGCGCAGGCGGCTCGTCGCCGTGAGGCGGTGCATTCCCTCGCCGCTCACGAGCGTGATCGGCGCCTGGAGCGTCGCGCCGACGTCGAGGCCGTGGAAGTCCACCTGGAGCTCCAAGTCAAACCCTGCGCGGCTCGCCCAGAACTGCGCGGCGCAGATCTCGATCGTGCGTGCGCTTTCGACGGCCACGCGCTTGACCACCGGCTCGTTTTCGTTCAGCGCAAAGACAAACGAGTGCTCAATCGCGCTGCGGCGCGCTTGCGGCACGAGCTGCAAGAGGTGCAGCCAGAACTTGACATTCGCGCTGCGCACGTCGTGGTTGCGGCTGCAGACGCGCACCTCGGCCCACGTCGCACCGTCCGGCACCTTGACAAACTCGCGGCGGATCGCGCCGGCCTCGAGGTGCACCGGCGGGTAGGTGTACGTCGGCGACGGCAGGACATGCGGCTTGGTCACCGTGACCGGCACCTCGAACAGCTTTGCCTTCTTCGCGTCCGTGTCGTACGCACGCACCCAGCCGACGTGCAGGCCCGGCGGCAGCGTGTCCGCCGCGATGCGCACCTCAAACGTGCGGCCGTTCGAGCCAAGGACCAGGAACTCGGACACGGAGATCCACGGCGCGCTCGCCTCGAGGCGCGCGCGGATCTCGAGTGCGAATGCACGCTCGGTCTCGGCGAGCTTAAATGTCGGCGCGACCGTGATGCTGAACTGGTTCAGGCGCGAAGTCTCCTCGGCCTCGCGCAGGTAGATGCCACGCAGGTCCGTCTCCCTGCCTGGCGGCTTGCCGGCCGGCGTGACGCGCACGCGGAAGTCGGCGTCGCCGTACGGCTCGTCGGCGTGCTCCTCGAGGTAGTCCCACGCCTTGTTCACGTTGAGGAAGCGCACGCCGAGCGCGTCGCCGACGTCGGTACCCGTCTCGCGGATCGCAGCAAAGACGCGCGCAGGCGACACGCGGCGCCCTTGCGCCTTGAGGCCGCTCACGAGCAGCGCGACCGCGCCGGCCGCATTCGGGCTGCTCATCGACGTGCCGTTCATGAGCTGCTTGGACTGCAGCGCGTAGCGGCAGATGGACGTGATCGCAGCGCCCGGCGCGTAGATCGAGACGCCCGCATCGCCGTCGGCCGCGGGGCCCCGCGAGCACCACGTCGTGACGCTCGACTTGACGTCCGACTCGACGAGCGCGTACTCTGCCTGCTGCATCTCGCCGTCGGTGACGTACGCGCCGACGCTCAGCACGCCCGACGTCGTTCCGCCAGGCTGGCCGACGGTCGACAAAGCGGGCCCGTCGTTTCCTGCGCTACTCACAAAGCACACGTCGTGCTCGCGGATGACCTTGTGCAGCGCCTCGGCAAACGCGCCCTTGTCCTCGATGCCCAGCGCGCCGTCCTCGCCAAAGGACATGTTGGCGACATCGCACTTGGTGTCGATCATCGCCTGCGCGGCACGCAGCAGCGCCTGGCCCTGCTCCATACTCGCGAGGCGCGCATCGCCGATGCGCAGACTCACGATCTCGGCGCCGGGCGCGACGCCGTTCGTCGCCGCCTCGTTGGTCTGGGCGGCAATGATGCCCGCGACGTGCGTGCCGTGCGTCCCGCTGAGCGTGACGAGCGACAGGAGCGCGCCGTCGTCCAAAATGTTCACCGTGTACGTCAAGAGGTCCATCTGGCCAAAGTACGACCACTCGCGCTCGGTGCGAAAGTCGGTCAGGCACTTGGCGCCACGCAGGTCGAGCTCGGGCGTGCGCACCGCGTCCGGCTCGCCCGAGGCGGGGTCCGCCGCGTCGCCCTCGCCGCCGCCGACGGCCGCGCGCCAGTGGCTGCCGTCGTGAAAGACGACTGCCTCGACGATCGGCCCGGCGTCCTTCCAGGATTTTTGCAGGTCGCGCAGAAGCGCAATGCGGGCAGACAGCTCGTCCTTCTTGAGCGCGTCCTTCACTCCGCTCTGCTCAAACTGCGCGAGCTCGCGCTGCGCGGCCTGGAGGAGTGCGGCATGGCTCACGTCAAACGCCTTTTTGCGCTGCTCGCTGCGGCGCTTCACGAGCTCGGTCGGCCACAGGTCGTACGCGCGCTTCGTGCCGACCTTCCACACCCCGGTGGGGTTCTTCCACTCGGGCGACACGAGCAGCGTGCGCTTCGTCGTGGGCGACGTCAGCGCGAGCGCCGCGCCGTCGTGCGCGGGCTGCGCCTCGACCGGCTGCAGCGGCATATCGCCGGCGCCGCTGCAGTCGATCACATCCACCACCTTGTTCGGCCCATCGAGGCCGAGTGCTGCGGGATCCACACCGGTATCCAGCACCGCAACACGCACGTTGCGGCCATCGTACTCGGGGAAGCGCTTCAGGAACGCATCGGCATGCGTCGCCTGCTTCGGCAGCAGGCCGTTCACGGGAAACGGGCCTTTGGCAGGCACCGCGGCACTACTCATCGTCCTTGTATACACACGCAAAGAGGTCGGTCGTAGCAGTTGGCTACCCAGCGACGCCCACACCTACGTTAGCCAGACAACGCACCGTGCGCATACCGTGCGGCGCCGCCGCGCCGCCGCGTCACGCTTTGGCACGTGATACGATGGAGGCGCTCGACGTGATCGTGCTGGGCACGGGCGTGCCGGAGGCCGTGCTGTCTGCGGCGCTGAGCCGCGCAGGGCAGCGCGTGCTGCATGTGGACGAGGCGCAGTACTATGGGTCGGAATGGGCGAGCCTTACGCT
This sequence comes from Malassezia japonica, assembly GCF_029542785.1. Classification (NCBI taxonomy): domain Eukaryota; kingdom Fungi; phylum Basidiomycota; class Malasseziomycetes; order Malasseziales; family Malasseziaceae; genus Malassezia; species Malassezia japonica. The sequence goes on along the minus strand of NC_083373.1, from coordinate 606,442 downwards.
CACCGAGCTCTGCGACTGGGCAGCAAAGCACGGCGCGACGGTCGAGTTTGGCGGCGCACAGGGCATGCCGGACGCGCTCGCGGCCGTCGACCGGCACTATTCGCTGTCGGTGCGCCCGGCGCTGCTGCCGGCGCACGGTCCGATGATCGAGGCGCTCGTGCGCTCGAATGTCGCGGCCTACGCGACGTTCCGCCTCTTGGAACGCGTCGGCGTCTACAACGACGGCCACATGGAGCGCGTGCCGAGCAGCAAGAGCGAGATTTTTCGGCACAAGGGGATCTCGCTGCCGGACAAGCGCCGCCTGATGCGCTTCCTGCAGCTCGCGACCGAGGCGCCGCCGGACGAAAAGCTCGCCGACGTTCTTCATAGCCTCGACCTCGCACCGGCGCTGCAGCGCGCGGTGCAGTACGGCGTGTGCCTCGCGTGGAACGGCGAGGAGCGCGCGGATACCGCACTCGCACGCACGCGCCAAGCGCTCCAGGGACTGGGGCGCTACGGCGACGCGGCGTACCTCGTCGGCCAGTACGGCGGCGCGGGCGAGCTAGCCCAGGGCTTCTGCCGCGCATCGGCCGTGAAGGGCGGCACGTTTATCCTCGGCCATGCGGTCGAGTCGCTTGTGCACCAAGACGGGCAGTGGGTGCTCAGGCTCGCCGACATTGATACCACGTTCTGCGCCAAGACGCTCGCCTGCACGCCCGAGGCGTGGGCCGAGGCGACGAGGCAAGAGGCGCCGCCTCGCGACGTGGCGTACTATGAGCACCTCGCGCTCGTCGTGACGGCCCAGCCGATCGACTGGGCGCGCCTTGCCGAGGCGGTAGATGCGCCGCCGGAAACGGCGCTCGTCGTCCTGCCGCCGGGGAGCGTGCCGGGGCCCAATGCCAACGCCATCATGGTCCTCATGCAGGGCGAAGGCACGTTTTCGTGCCCCAAAGGGCAGTACGTCTACTACCTCGTGACGCACGCGGAAACCGACGCGCAGCAGCTCAAGAACGCCGTCGAGCTCCTCCTGACGTTTTTGGAAGAGGGCGAGACACAGGCGCTCATCACCATGCATTACGCCCGGCCGATACCCAAGACCCATGCCGCGGTCCCTGCGCCGGCGTACATTGATACCAGTGCTGTGCCAAGCACCACGACCCGCTCGTCGCTCTTTCTCGAGGACAGCGGGCCGTACCAGCCGATCGCGAATCCCACCGAGACGCTCGACCGCGCGGTCGAAGGCGCAGAGCACGCCTTCTGGCAGCTCTTTTCGCCCGACGCACGCACCGCCGCGATCGACGCGGCGCACAGCCGGAAGCGGTACCACGAACCCGCAGACTACCAGGGCCGCGGCGGCGCGGAGCCCGAGCTGGGGCGCGCGCCGCCCAAGGCTGACGTCGAGTTCTTTGCACCCGAAGAGGACGAGTCATAGCTACAGATACTCGGTACGGAAGGGGTACTCGGCATGCATACGCGCCGTCGCAAGGCCCGATGCACGCTCCTCGAGCGCGTCGAGCGCCTCGGCGACGCTCGGTGCCTGCCACGCCACCCACGGCTGCAGGAAAGCGGCGAGGACGCGCAGCGCGAGGTTCGGCTCGGTGCGCGGATCATACTGCTGCAGCCGCTGCCAGAACGGGCGCTCGGCGGGGTAGCGCACGAGGCGCACGTCTGCCGACAGAGCCACTGCGTCGCCGCTGCCGGTGCGTGCACACTGCGGGCGCAGGAGCGGCATCGCTTTTTCGTCGTCGAGGCCGAGCCGCTCTTTCAGCTCCTCGAGCTCGACCTGGAGCGTGCGCGCAGTGGCGTACAGCGCCGCCTCCCACAGGCCGCCGATCGCGTCAATGAGGCCGCGGCCGTACGGCGGCGCAACCGCCGCGAGGTCCGCGGCGAGCGCGCCGGCCTGCGCCGTCGCAAGCTCCGCGTCGGGCGTCTCGTCCGCAGGGTCGGCCGGCGTGTCGGCGGCGCGCGTAACGTGCACCGCGTCAATGCCGGATGCGTTGGCATCCGCGTGCGTCGCCCAGGTGCTGCGCTCGGGCGCCGGCCCGCTCTTGAACGCGGCAAGCAGCTCTGGCACCTTGGCGTGCGCGCCGTCGCACAGCGTCCACGCCGCAAGGCCGGTCATGACGCGGCCCCCGGCCACGGTGCGCAGCGCCTCGTCCGACATGCTGCGCCCGTCGCGCACCTTGGCAAGGAACTCGGCATAGGTCTCGTCAATATGCCGCTCCATACGCGCGCGCTGCTCGCTGCTGAGCTCCTGCAGCGCGCTCTGCGAGGTGGATCCGGTAAAGAGCGTCTGTACATGCAGCTGCAGGCGGTCGAGGAGCGTCTGCGTAATCGTCGGCCGCAGCGCCGCGACGCCAATGCTTCCGGTCACGGTGCTCTCCGACGCAAAGATCGCGTCGGCGGCCGTCGCGATGTAGTACGCGCCGCTCGCGGCCGTGTTGCCAAACGAGCACACGACCGGCTTCTTGTGCTCGTCCTGGATGCGCCGCACCGCGTCCCAGAGCGTCTCGCTTGCGACGACATCGCCGCCGCCCGAGTCGATCCGCAGCACGATGCTCTTGATCTCCTTGGCCTCGGCGGCCTCTTTGAGGCCTTGCACCGCCGCGCCGACCGAGTGCGGCCCCGACGCGTTGCTGATCGTGCCGAGGAGGTAGACGACACCGACCTTGACAACCTGGTCGTCGCTCAGCACGTCGCGCAGCTTGCGCTCGCTGAGCTGCACATAGTGCGCCAGCGTCTTCCAGCGCTTCGACGCGTCGCCCGGCGCGAGCTCCTCAATCACGTCGCGCTTGAAGCGCGTACCGTCAATGAGGCCCGCCTCGAGCGCCTCGCGTGCGGAAAAGGGTCCGTCGTAGGCGAGCTTTGCGACGCGCGCCGCGGCTTTTTCTGCGTCCTCACCCGAAAAGCGATGCACGCCCACGGCATGCGCATAGCCCTGGTTCAGCTCGCCGAGCAGCTCGGCCTGGTTCGCGAGCTGCGCCGGGGTAAGCGAATCGGTCTGTGTAAAAGGGCTGACCATCGACTTGTACTCTTCGCGCGCCTCGGCGTGCATCTTGATGCCGGCCCAGTTCAGCAGGCGCTTAAAGAAGGGCATCTGCGACGCAAGGCCCACCAGCGGCACCTGGCCGGTCGGCTGCATGTAGACGCGCTCAAAGCCCGAGGCCAGCAGGTACGCGCCCTGGCTCGTAAAGGTATCCGTCCACGCGACGGTCGACGTGGTATCCGAGCCAAACTGCTGGCGCTTGGCCTCGCGAAAGTCGTGCTGCGTGAGCATTTGCAACGTACCAGTGCCTGCAGGATCTCCTCGATCTGCGCGAGTCCAAGGCGTTTCGGCGGCACGGACGGCGGCACATGTAGCGTGCTAAAGTCGGCGACGAGGCCGCGCACGCGCTCATCCCGTTGCGCCCACTTGAGCGCGTGGAGCACCTCGTGCAGCTCGAGCACGCGCGGCGGCTCGTCGCCGGGTGCGGACGGCGCAAAGAGCTGGCTCACCGACGGCGGCCGCCGCGCCTCGACGACGCTCCCGTCGTGCACCTTCCACACCAGATACGTATCGGGGTGTAGATAATCACGCACGTATGCTTCGCGCCGCGCAACCACGTACTGTACCCCAAAAGCACCTACGATCAGTCCCAAGGCAATGGGCCGGCGCCGCGCCCAGGCGCCTTGGGCAAATACCCCTAGGCGCGACCGCGCCAAGCGTTCGAAACGCGCATACATCTGGGGAAAGCGCCGCTGCGTGGCTCCCATGACGCGGGGTGCTTCGGCCACTCGGCCCCCGCTTCCCTTGCCTTCGGGCGATGCACTCATGCTGCGGCCGTGCCCAAATTGGCGCCTCCACTTGTCAGAAGAGGGGACCGCAGCGGAGCACAGCCACGTGCTGACGTAGGGGGTGCTTTCGGCGGCGACCCCTCGCAGCGGGCGAGCACAGCCGTTTGTTCTCCACAGTACGGGGTAGGATGCATAAAAAGGGCTGGAAAGGATGGGAATCCACAACCGCAAGCCGGCCCCTCCTTACCCTTTGTACAATTGTAATGTTCTCCCTGCGTAAAGTTGTGCTAGTGCTGGGCGCTGCCCTTTTCGCCGCGTCGCTTGTCGCTGCGAGTGCCTCGGAAGAGACGCTCGGCCAGCGTTCGGGTATGATGCGCCGCCATGCAGACGCTGGTCGTCTGCGTGCGCGCGATGCTGCTGCGGATGCGGCACTTCGGGACATGTACCAAGAGTTTGTGACAAAGGCAAAGCGTGAGGGGCGCCAGCCGCTCTCTCTTGACGATTTCAAGGAGCGCTACCCCAAGGTTGTGAAGCGCTCCCAGGAGGAGAACCCCTTTGCGCAGAGCTCTTCGAGCTCGGGCCACGGCCACGCGACTTCCACCTCGAGCAGCAGCTCGAGCGCGAGCGCAAGTGCGTCGGGAAGCAGCCCTGGCGGCGATTCGGACCACTCGGGTGAGGGCACCTACTACCAACCGGGCATGGGCGCGTGCGGCAAGTCGAGCTCGTCTTCGGACAAGATTGTCGCCATTGCCCACAGCATGTTTGACCAGTATTCTGCTGGCGGAAACCCCAACGCCAACAAGGTCTGCGGCAAGAAGATCAAGGCTACCTACCAAGGCAAGTCGACTACGGTTACGGTCGTTGACCGGTGCACTGGCTGCTCTAGCAATGACCTTGACTTTTCGCCGGCCGCATTCAAGGAGCTTGCTTCTACCTCGAAGGGCCGCCTTTCCGGCGTCAAGTGGTCCTTTGTGAACTGATGATGCAACATGCAGGCATGTTGCTTATGATTTCGTTTCTGTATGCCACGTTTTATACGACCATAGTCTGCCGCGTTGACCGCTTTGCGGCTTGGCACCTATGAACATTTTATGTGCACGTTAATCCGAGTCTTCGTCACTGCGTGAATCGATGGCGCCGGCATTGGTCAGCACGCGGTAGAGGACTTTGAGGATCATGCTGAACCAGATCAGGAGGATGACTTGCAGGATGGCTAGCAGCGCAATAAACACCACGTACGTGGGGTACGTAAAGACGTGGCCCGTACGCAGGTCCGCCGGCGACTGATATGGGATGAGCCGCGGCGCGTCGTAGATGCACGACCACATGACAATCATGTAGCCAATGTGCCGCGTAAAGGTCCACGAGAGCATGAATGCGCCAAACATCGCATCGCAGAGATTTTGCAGGCCCATGTACTTGATCATTTTCGCAAGCTGTGTGAGAAGAAGCACGTACCGCCAGCAAAATGTCGCTCGGGTCCATCAGCAAAAGAATGACGAGTCCCACACGGGAGAAGCAACAGACGTAGGAGCCACCAATCAGCAATAGCGTGACAATATGGTGCACCATCATCTGCACATGGTCGGAGCGACGCGCCTCGATGTTGAGCACAAAGAGCTGGTGGATGTAGTTGGAGGCCTCCCAGAGGTACACGGCCTTGGTCAACGCATCCATCGTCGTGTGGGGGTAGCCGATCCACAGCTGCTCGGGCTTCCACACCCAGAAGGACTGGCGGTGGGCAACGCACTGGGTGAGTTGTAGGGATACGTACCAAAACCAGCACAAGCGAGGCACTGTTCAGAATCGCAATCCAGAACTGCTCGGCAAACCGGTCGATGCTCCGGTAGTATTTATTGCGGTGGCCGATCTGTGCCATTTTCTGCGGCGGCGGACGCTGCACCAGGAGGCGCGCACTAGGAAGCAGCACGAGGTGCATCAGCAGGCCGCGCAGCGCGAGGAGCGCAATACCCCACGTCACGGCAAAAAGAACGTCGCGCCGGTCGCGCTCGTACAGCACCTCGGGCACGGCCGAGGCATGCGACGTCGTCTCTACGCCCCACACCGACTGGAGACGCTCCCACGCATGCGAAACACTGTTGTGCACCTTGCCCTGGGTACTGGTCACGCCGCCTGAAAGAAAGAGGCAGCTCCGCGTGACTTCGTGGATCGTCGTGCAGACATTCGCCAGGGCCACATCGGTGGGGCGCGAGGCAATCCCGTATTTCTCCAAGGTGCCCCACACCGGCTCCCAGTAGGAGAGCGTATTGCAGCGCTCCGATTGCGTCACCCAGCACAAAAAGGCGACCGTACCCAACGCAAGGAGGGACAGGCCCGTTCCCCAACTGCTCGCCGTCATGCAAAACAAGTCATTCTTGGGGGTGACAGGGCCCTGGGCAGCCTCCTTTGTGGCCTGCTTTTCCTGAGCAGGCGGCGCGGAGCGCTTCGCGGCCGCGCCCTTCTTTGCCGTCTTTTTCCCTCCTTTGGCCATCGCCGCTGGACGACTTTACCGGCAGCGCTCGAGCCATTCGCGCTGCCGGCCGAGGGCCGGGCCTGGGCCCAGTTGCGGTGCATCATAGGCTTAGTCCGCGGCCCACGCTGCGCAACCCACGTGGGATACATATGGAATGCACGCTGAAGTCGTTTTGGGACTGCATATGCGCCTTGTCATTGGCTTATTTGCTAAATT